>NC_134524.1:13160035-13452535 GCF_027942865.1 Odontesthes bonariensis | reverse complement strand
AGATTTCTTTTAGAAATCTGAAAAAGATCAACTCTGAACTTCTACCTACTGACCTTAAAATTTATATTCCTGTCTCCCTTCCAGTATCCATTAATGCAGTGGACTTTTATAACACCAGCCTCGCCAACATCTTGGACCATCATGCTCCTGTTAGAGAGAGAACAGTCACCTTTTTACACTCATCCCCCTGGTTTACCCCTGAGCTGAGGAAAATGAAGACAGCTGGTCGAGTGCTCGAGAGACACTTTTTAGCCTCTGGTCTGCTAGTCCACAAGCTAGCTTATCAGGAGCATCGCACGGTGTATGCAAGGTCTCTCAAGAAATCCCGATCACTATTTTATGCATCTGTTGTCTTAGATAACCCTGGTAACTCCAAAGTACTTTTTTCCTCCATCACTCAACTCCTTTAGCCACGAACAGCTTCTATCATTGACCCTACTAATGACCTATGTGATAAATTTCTTTCCTTTTTCCATAATAAGATCCAGACAATCAGATCAGCCCTCACCACTCTCCCCCCAGCACTTTGCCCTACTACTAATTTACGGCTCAGGAGCTCTCCCCCCTTTTGCTCGTTTCCAGAGGTCTGTGTGAAGGAAGTTGAGGCCACTGTCAGGGCCATGAAACCCTCTACATGTGCCCTTGACCCCTTCCCAACAGCCCTGGTTAAGGCCCATATTGCCTCTCTCAGTCCCCTCATCACTACCATAGTAAATACATCCCTTCAATCTGGTCACATTCCCCCCACTTTGAAATCTGACATAATCAAACCCCTCCTTAAAAAACCTACCCTGGACCCCCAGGACTTAGCAAACTACAGACCCATCTCTAACCTTCCCTTTCTCGCTAAGGTTCTGGAGAAATTAGTCTCAGTTTACATTCAAGAGCACCTCCATGACAATAGAATTCTGGACAAATTTCATTCTGGTTTCCGTGCTGCCCATAGTACTGAAACGGCTTTGGTCCGGGTCACAAATGACCTGTTGATGACTGCTGATCGTGGCTCTTCTTCACTTCTCATCCTTCTTGATTTGTCAGCAGCCTTTGACACTGTTGATCACCACATCCTTCTCCACCGTCTACAGCACCTTGCAGGACTCAGTGGCACGGCCCTGGACTGGTTCCGATCATACCTGATGGACAGATCCAAATTTGTCTCCATTGGTCGTGCCAGATCACTGAGCCATCCTGTCTCCTGTGGTGTGCCCCAAGGATCAGTTCTTGGACCTCTTCTTTTTAATCTATATATGGTCCCACTTGGGCGCATTATCAGCAGCTATGGGGTCTCTTTTCATTGCTATGCTGATGATACTCAGCTTTACCTTAAGTTAGGTAGCAATGTACCTGAGAACCAACCCATTCCATCTTCATCATTGCCAGCTCCCTCACCTTGCCAATTATCCTCTCTCTCCACACTTACAGCTTGTCTGGAGGAGATAAAGGCATGGATGCAGCAAAATCTTCTCCATCTTAACAGTTCAAAAACTGAAATGATTCAAATTGGTACCTTACATCAAATTCAACAACAAAACATTCTCAACATTACCTTCTCTGGCCAGAACATTTCTCTTTCTAGTATGGTCACCAATCTTGGTGTTATTTTTGATCCACAGCTCACCTTTGAAAGCCATATTAAGCATATTTGCAAAATTTCATTCTTTCACCTCCGAAATATTGCAAAACTTCGGCCCTTACTCTCTCTTTCTGATGCAGAGAGGCTCGTCCATGCCTTTGTCTCCTCCAGACTTGACTGTTGCAACGCACTTCTCGTTGGGATTCCTGGCAAGAATATACAGATATTACAGTATGTTCAGAACTGTGCTGCCAGGATCCTGATGAGAGTGCGTAAACATGAACATATCACCCCTGTTCTCCAATCTCTTCACTGGATTAATGTGACCCTGACTTAGAATTGAGGATGGGGCATTCTGAAAGACCAGCCGTTTTAAAACATGCGCTTCTCCACTTTCTGTCCTGTAATCTGATCGACGCACTCAAACCCCCCCCCCCCCCAAAAAAAAACAAAGGGAAGGTCTCTGATGGCAAACATAGCAAGCATAAAAGGCAAAATGGAAGGTTGCTACTGCCAGTGTTTGGATAAAATATTCCTCCCATTCAGGGTAGCTTTTAGAGAGGGATTCTTGCCATCTATGGCATTATAATGCTTTTGTTGTTTAAATACTCCTACAGTTGGCCCATTTGGAGCTTAATTTAAGTGTCAGTACCTTCCAGATGAAACACATGAAACCAGTAAGCAGAGTTTGATGGGTGGAAGTAGAAGAAACCTCACAGTCTTTGTTGACCACTGCACCCAAGAGCATGTGAGAGCAGATACATTGTACAGAATGAAAAATAGAAGACTTAAAGCGGAACTCCGGGGCATTTGAAGCGTGTTTCCATTGCTAGAGGTTGTCAAATACTGCCAGTAGGACACAGAGAGATGCGTATCTGCGCTCCCTGTGTGAAGATCGCTCTGTCCGCACACCCTGTCATGCGAGGCTAATACGTGGTGGCTAAGGGGCAAGCGCTAACCCTTCCACGTAAAACAACAACTTGCACACTGCAGAAACGTCACACCACTTTATAACCCATCCGACAATAAAGTCACAAGCCTTACCATCAAAACCATATGCATGGTTCTCACATTACTGGCATGGGGACGTTACAAAACAACTTTATAAACAGCATGTCACTCACCGGCTGGTTGTAGGCTCGCGCATGTGAAAGCCCAAAAGAGTCGATGGAGGATAATCCCATAAACAAAACAATTATATTCTCTAGAAAAACTGCGTTCAAGTATTTAAAACATTACAACAATATTACTGGGCATGTATTGTTGTAATGTTTTAAATACTTGAACGCAGTTTTTCTAGAGAATATAATTGTTTTGTATATGGGATTATCCTCCATCGACTCTTTTGGGCTTTCACATGCGCGAGCCTACAACCAGCCGGTGAGTGACATGCTGTTTATAAAGTTGTTTTGTAACGTCCCCATGCCAGTAATGTGAGAACCATGCATATGGTTTTGATGGTAAGGCTTGTGACTTTATTGTCGGATGGGTTATAAAGTGGTGTGACGTTTCTGCTGTGTGCAAGTTGTTGTTTTACGTGGAAGGGTTAGCGCTTGCCCCTTAGCCACCACGTATTAGCCTCGCATGACATGCTGTGCGGACAGAGCGATCTTCACACAGGGAGCACAGATCTGGACCTCTCTGTGTCCTACTAGCAGTATTTGACAACCTCTAGCAATGGAAACACGCTTCAAATGCCCCGGAGTTCCCCTTTAAGGAAAGACACATGAGACAGTAAAGAAGATTAGAAAAGGGGTAAGTAATTAGTAGGAGACAAAAAAGACGGATAGCTCAAGGTGGAAGTTCTGTCCTACACATCAAAAGAAAGTAAAGATTTTACAGTGGAAAAGCTGGCAGGCTGCATAAAGGCGGTAGCATGGTTGCCGCGTCTGTCACGGCGGTGTCGCACCGTGACGTCAAAATGACGTTTCAGGCCTGGCGCTTCCCTTGAAAAGACGGCGCAGCGCGTTGTCGTGCACCAGTCGATTTTTGTAACTTGGCGGCGCCGAGCACAACGAACCGGATGGACCGATGTAAGACCAGGCTCAGTGGGGAGGTGCGTTTGTACAGGCAGCTGTACGAAACTGCAGTGAAACAGCACAGGGAGCACGTAAACTCCCAAAACTGGTGTACAGAGATTGGCAGAACTTTGGGGAAAGAGGGAGAGTTCTGTAAGAATGTGTGGAAGAAGCTACGGGACAGATACGTGAAGGCAAAGAAGAGGGCAGAGACTCTGTTGATGCCGGGGGCTTCAAACCTTCACCTCTTTTAACTGAATTAAAAAATTAAAATGATCCGAAAACTGCAGCAGTATCATTAATTACAGTATTCTTGCTCTTGACAGAGCCATTGTTTTCTTCTCCACTTTCCTGGTTGTAGAGTAGAGGTAACCTTCACGTAGCAGCGCCACCTCTGTGACGGAGAAAATTGCAACTACTGGCGCGCAACGACTTGCGCCACTATATAGGGTCTTATGGCGGGCACGAACTCGTGACGTCATCAACACCGCTCACGCGAGCAGACGCGGCAACCATGCTAGAGCCTTTAGAATGAAAACCTGGTCCTCTGGGACACAAACAGAAGTCAATGGCAAGCGTGATGGAAAGTAAGCAGCTAAAACTGTAAGAAGAAAGACAGAAGTAATATTTTTTTAGGAACATACTGTCTGTTTCACACAATAGGACTAAATTTAAGAATGAGGCTGGATAGAAGAACGGTCACACTGAAAGCTGGCATTGAAGGCTTGGTCATTTACATACTTTATTTATTAATCAATCAGATTTTGTAAAGTGTGATTTTGTAGCTTTTTAGTTCATTTATAAAAAAAGAAAATGCATTATTTATCTATTAACCCTTAGGAGTCTGTTTTTGTCTTTAACATGAAAAGTGGTTGAGGAATGTGCAGGATGTAGAGTGGGGATTGTTTCAGATTACATTTAGTTTTTAGTTGATTTTATTTTTCCTAGTATGAAATTGTAATCAAATTTGGGATTTCATTGTCTGAGCTCAATGTTAATCATTCACTGATTTGGTACATATCATGAAAACACTTAAAAACCTGAGCAGTTCACATCATCACATAATTAGATATGTCACTATCTCATCGAATTTGAATTCAGCATATATATTTTTTAAGTAACAAATGTTGGGTTTTGTTTGTCGCCGTGTGGCCCTGTGATGGACTGGTGACCTGTCCAGGTTGTACCCTGCCAGTCACTCCATGGCAGCTGGGACAGGCTCCAGTGACCCCTTTGACCCTGTACAGGGTGAAACTGGTATGGAAAATGAACAAATGAATGAACATTTTATGCTGTCTTTGGGCTATTTTTGAATAAAATAAAAATGTAACAATTTGCCAATAATTCAAAATGAGAAGCACATTTGCAGCCAAGTAATTGGCTAATTTTGTTTTGGCACCACTATTAACATTAAAGTACATGTTAGTTAAACTTTTCAGATAGTACTGAGCACGTTAGACAAAAGATATATCATTTGGCAAAGAAACACAGTTTCTTTTGAAACCACTGCTCCTATATCGCGCCATTCTGACGGTCCCTTTATTGCTTGAATGATGGGAAATTGGTGTCTTATGTCCTTTGGTGCTATTTTCACAATGCAGAAAATGATTCTAATGTAACGTCTATTGGTTTTTCTCACTTTCACATGGAACAGGGTTGGGAATGTCTTATCAGCAACACATTAAGGGCAGTCTCTATATTTGCTGCATGGTTAATGGCACCAGCCCCATTTGTTCTCACTTGCAGGGGGAAAAACAAGTGGTTTCAATAATCCCATTAGACTCAGCATATCCTTGTTAAGTAACTGTTGTAGTTTGTGCATGTCAATATGTTGGGAAATTCTCACCCGAGAGAAATGAGGTCAACAAACCACACCAGGCCCCTGCAAGAAACCAAACAAAATGAGGTCATGGAAAACAGATGGCTCTCAGCTGGCCTACAGAGCTTTTTAGCGTGGCACAATATATACTTTGTTATGACAGTTAGCCTGATCTTAACACTAACAGCGCTGCTAACAGAATAAATGGCCTTGATGAGTTCTTGCTATGTGGTTGACATTGTGGAACCCACTTTATTTACAGCACCTATTATGGAGTAATAATATTTCCTCATTACACTCAGATCATAGAGTAACAGGTCCACGATGGATGCAAGGTGGTCAGAATCTTTAAAAGCTTAAAATGACTGTTAAATAATGAATTAAATTATTTACATTGATAAGATTTAGAGCATCATCCATCGATGAAAATTCATGCAAACAGTGCTGAATAGTCTGATATCGTGGATCAAACACATGTGGTTTCTTTTCCATCAACCGGCAGGGTAGCGCTTGTCACTGGAGAACATTAGCCCACCTTACATTGGAACATTTCCTTGTAGTTCTTAGAGAGCTTACTGGCAATCCACTTCCACTGATGAATTTCAAAGATGATGGCCTCCTAGTAATTACAGTGTTAATGATAATTTGTTCTGTATTGGTGGTGGGTGTAATTTGACCATTCCCATGGTAGCGACTAAGTTGTTTTATTTTTCTCATCTCGAAGGTAGTCATTCAGTAAATAGCTTTTTGCAGAGTATAGTGCTGTGCCCCACGTGTTAAAAGGTTCAAAGGAAGTCCTCATGACTGGCTACAGAATAAATGAATTAAAAGTTTGTTGATGGGATTAGAGTCGAAGTGCAGCATATTTTGATACTGCCACTAAAAGCCACATCCTAAATTAGGGTTGCAATTTTTTTTGCTCGACAGTATCCACAGTAATAAAAACAGCTGCATAGCCTGCAGATATAAATTAGATCATCAAACGAGTAAGAACGTGTATGACCCATTTTTTTCCCTCATCACAAACGCATAAACTGATGATGTTACCCAGTTATCATAAAACATGTTAATGCAATTTAACCACAACAAACTCAGCCCTCTTATTTTTATGTCCGATAACATGCATATATTATCTCCATGATTTGAGAGTTCACTTTCTTCAGGTTAATACAGCTGCTTGAATCTGCTGCTCAGCTGAAACAGATGTCCCAATGATACACACATAATCGGCCAGCTTTATCATTCCAGGGTATGTTTTAATTGAATTAGTTGGAATTAAGAGTCCTGCCTGGCAGTGGTGTGTATTCATGGTGTTTTACACCCACCTCTGGGCTCATACTTACCTAAAAATAGCCACAGATGGGTATCAGTGCACATCTGGCAGAGTAAAGCTGGAGGACATCATGTTATAGCCTTCTCGTGTAATCTGTGGTGTTTACTGTGCACAGATCGTTCTTCTTCCTGCTAGGCAAAAGGAGTATTCAGGTAAAAGGGAAGCAAGTGCTGGCTTGAGGAAAAATGCAGGGAATAAATGTCCTTTTCCTTGCTTGTCCGTTACCCATAAAACTCAACCCTTAAAGCTCACACAAATGCATATGTTGTGTCAATGTAATTTAATGTTTTCCATGCACATTTTGCAATGCATGTGTCTTTGTCGGCATCCCTGCTTAAAAGGCACAAATTATGAAGAAATAATAAAAAAATCTGTTGAGTATATTTTTGGGTTTCTGAAATGACAACTAACTCAATAACTGTCACTCCTAACACAACCTTGTCCCTTTGTTTGGAGCCATCTGATCAGTGAATGACATGTTTTCAGGTCTGAAAGTAATTTAGTGAAGCATTCATTTGTCAGGTACAGTTGTAAAGTCTCAGTACCAACCCAGAGAAGGAATACCCAGGCTCCACATCTTTATCTCCACCCACAGCCACATCCATGTTACTTTGAATGTACCATGAAGTGGGAAATTCTCCATTGTTGAAAGTTGGAAATTCCAAGTCTAATTTTTTTGGATGCAGCATTGAAACAGTGACAGCTGCTAATACAATAGCAAACTTGTAAACATTTCTGCAATGCAGTAGCTTTTTTTTATTTTTTTTTATTTATTTATTTATTTTTTTTATAAAACCTTTTTAGCAGTGGCTCTTGCCATAAACCTTTAAAAAAAATAATGAAACAGAGGAATAAACCACAGTGAAGCATGAGGTTTATGGAGTTGAAATGTGATACTACAATGGGATTTTCGACATCTTTCTTACCCTCTGGTTGTTAAGCATACAGATCTGTGGTGTGGTGCTTGAACAACCTGGGCCAGTTCAATGCATGACTTGAGATGGGATTGTGAAGTCAAGTAGTTTGGCTTTTGAAAATGTGAGTGTATTTGCTGTGTGTGCTACTGTGAGCTCCTTGGTTGGGTAATGTAAGCTCTCTCATATGATATGACATGCTTCAAAGATTGAGTGTAATTTATGTCCAAATGTACATTTGCATGGTCACTCAAAGCTGTACTATGATCTCAAGGTCCCCCAAGTCAAAGATGCCCCACAAAAGATTAGCCATAACAGCCCAACTTTACCTTTTTAATGAGGTGGTTATGCTCAGCATTGGTCATTGCACAAGCAAATCGTAATTTCAGCACACTGCCAAAACTGTTTATTGGTAATTGAGGCACGTTGGACCCACTGCAGTCTGTATTCCAAACATTAGATCAAACTACTGAGAAATTGCACTAGAAGAGCTTGTACAAGAAATAAATGATTCATTTTCCAACCTAACTCCCAGCCAAGTTTCAACTTATCTGTCTTACTTTACAATTGTATTAATGTTTTGGAAACATTTTTATTAAATGTATCTGTGGTAGTTTGACTAAAGCATGTTGTAGACATTTTATCAAAAGTTCAGTTAAAGGGATAGTTTGCCTCTTTTGACATGAAGCTGTATGGCATCCCATACTAGCAATATCGTGCATGAACATTGACTTACCCCCTACTGCTTCCTGTGAGCCGAGTTCCGGCCTCATTTTGGTGTTGACCAAAGGTAGTCCGGCTAGTTGGCTGGGGTCGCAAAATAAAGCGTTTTGCTTCTCAAAACGATATGTGTTCAAAAGAGTAATACATTTGCATCACAAAATCGTTGTCCAGGAAAAACTCAGACCTCACAATCGCTTAGCACCATTTTCTTTCCCTTCGTATCACTGAGTGCTGCCGCGTGCCGACAGCCGCGCCTGTTTCAAGATGTAGACTGTGCACACCGAAGTGCAGACCGAGCAGTCCCCTGCTTCCGAGCAGTAAACTTGTCGCCTTTTTGATATATTTTAGTCAATTGAATTATTAATGGAAAGGATTAATAATTCAGTTTCCCTATTCTATAATTGTTCTTCACGATACAACATTTGGAGGTCTGTTAAGTGTCGTTTTTTCCCATAATTATTAATTCCAGGCATCGGTTTCTACATAAAAATTAAACTAAATGAGATTTATTTAATCCAAAGCGAAAAAGGAAAATACCAGGCTCTTGTTGTTTTTTTTTTTCTTTAAGATATGTTGGAGGTCTTCTCTTGAATCACAAGGTAATTCACTGTCCGTAGTGGGAGAATCATTTGTGTGTCTTTGCTAGTTAAAAATATGAGCGACCAGAAGCACGACCCTTATTGTTCCCTGGGGACTCGGAATGACTTTACGAGTGGTATTATGGCAACTGTGACGTGATTATTGAGCGAGGTTATTTCACAGTGCTTTTACTGTACTTTCTGGGAGCACATTTCTCTTGCTAATGCATTTCGAACAGATTTTTTGCCAAATAAATGTTTTGTATTTACATCGACAACACCTGAACACTGTAATCGTGAAAGAGAACTGAAATATTCTGTGCTGTAGAGAGCGTGTTTACATCAAATACATGTTATGTAGGTTGAATGAATACAATTTTGAAAAGTTTTTCAAATATTCTTTAGTTTTAGATGAATCTTTCACTGCAGTTTGCTTTGCCGATTGGCAAATGTTAACAGGTTAAGATGTAATATGAAGGTTGATAATGTTCAAGATACACTTGGATGCTGCCTTTAATCAGCATTTGAACAAACGCAAAGGCCATAACTTTTGCTTTCAGAAATGGCTCAGAGTGATTGGATTGTGTGTGTTCTGCTGAGTGATTCTGCCTTCACTCTTCAATTACTCCCTCTGTTGCTGCAGTCTCTGCATGATCCATAGCAATTGTAGTTCATGAGCCTTTGTGGCTGAGCTCTGAATCCTGAGATAAAAAGGCAGCCACGCAGCAGTAAACCCAACCTGCTGCCTTGTATTTTTCCTCCTCTCCATCAGTGCTCACGGCTACTTCTGCCACATTATTAGTGAACCAATCAAAGGTGGTCTTCGTGAATTTGCT
This sequence comes from Odontesthes bonariensis, assembly GCF_027942865.1. Taxonomy (NCBI): domain Eukaryota; kingdom Metazoa; phylum Chordata; class Actinopteri; order Atheriniformes; family Atherinopsidae; genus Odontesthes; species Odontesthes bonariensis. Next base: position 13,442,741 of record NC_134524.1, on the reverse strand, counting down.
CCCGCTCACTGTAGCTCTTATCAATGATTTAGTGTTTCAGGATTAATGTTCACATTCTATCCACCCAGTCCATCCTATGGTTCAGGGATTTCAAGCATTGTTGAAAATCTGCCCTTAAAGGTGACATATACTGCCCTTTTTTGTAACAATTTGACACAATTTTCTGAGGTCTAATTGAGGTGTATGAGACGGGCTTTAGTTAAAATACCTGCTCATTTAATCACAGTGGGTCTTGTATTTTTAACGCACTCCACCCTTTTGGTTAGGTCAGCCACTACTTGTAGCGTGTACACAGGGTAACTCGTAGTAATGCATGTGTACCGTTAATTGCTCTTATTAAACATTTTGTATGTATTAATGTAATTAAACAATTGGTGTTTTGCTAAATAGACACCTTATTCATACAGCTGCAGGTTGTCTTGATTCAACAAGAAAGCATTCAGTTAACAAAGTAATGTTGTTGTTGAAATAATGTTAAGCTTTCAAAAGTAACAGCAATAACTTCTTAGAAGTTGGTATACGTCATCTTAAGTCCTTTGTGTTAGCTACTGCAAAACAAATGCATACATAAATCATAATAAAGTATTTCTCAGATACTTACATTTCCCTCGTCTAAAGTTCAGGCACTGAGAGGTGGAATTTTATCTTTACAATATAAAAACAATCTGAATAAATAAAATTACCTTGGAGAGTGCAGTCCTCTGCCAAGGGTAGTGTACAGTCTCGCAGTTTTAAAGATTGCAATCTGAATTTGCACCAGTTTTTAGTGGCTTCTTCCTTTGTGCTGCACCTTTCCACCAAGCTATGAAATATGACTTGCGTTATGATAAACAAACATCACTCCAAACACATCTCCTCGCTCTGTGGGGGCGTGTGAATAAAGAGAGAGCATTGTAATGGATGTTTAATGGATGATGTAGATTCTGTACATGCACAGTGTTGTTTTTTTTTTTTTTTTTTTTTTTTCTGGCTTTCAACGGCATGTAACAAAGACTCTGATGGTTATTGGCTCTGCTTTAGCCCCATATTCAGAGCTTTGGAGAGTTTGAAGGAAGACCAATTGGCTTCTCATCAGATACATTTACATAACAAACTCCAATATGATTAACATAAAAAATGGAATTTTACATTTATTTTAGAGAGTATCGAAGTAGCAATTTATAAATATTTAAAACAAGGGCATTCAATGCTTGAGAGATAGAATCCTTAACTCCCTTCAAAAGAATCTGAAAGAAGATTTCTTGGCCCTATAAAACCTTTGTATTTATTTAAACCAAGGATTTGCATCTAATTCCACACTATCCACAATATTTTTAGTGTTTTTCATCTCAAAATGGAAATGGGATATTATACATTGTTCAGCATTCAAGACAGGTTTATGATTTAAAGGACATATACCATTAATATTATTATAAGTAGTATGCAGTTCAGTAGTTTCTGCTTGTAATTATTTCATTTCAAGGTTTCCATTACCTTTATACCACAGTTAAAATGAATAGGAATTTGCATAGATGTTTTCTGACTGAAATTGTATTTTTAAATATAAGAAAGCATAATTTGAATTAAGACACTTTAAAATTAATTCTGAGAGAGCCTTAATAAGACCCTGTTGGTGTCTTAAAAATATATTGTGAAGTTCCAGCAATTATATCCTTTTGACAGAAATGGTTAGGATGGAACATCACCTTTCCACTGGAACAATTTAATTTCAAACTCAAGCATCAGCAGTAGTATAAACCCCACGATTTAAATGCCATTTATATGTCCTGGTGACACATCCCCTGCCCTGTTTTCCTTATCTGGTCACCTTCCAGATGTACTTGGAGATTCATGATGTCTGTGCCTTTGGTGTGCCATTGTATAATAGACCTGGCTGGCCTGAGGAACAGGATAAATGGGAAACTGACATTTTCCAGATCATTATTGTTTTTGCTCTCAGTGAAAATGAATGCCGACCCCTCACTCAATCAAACTGAGTGATAAGGCTGTGGAAAAGAGGATCAAGTTCATTACTGTCCCTGGGTTTGATGTGTTCATTACTCAAATATATTGCTATTTCCTCTGTCCTTTTATTTTTATTCTCTCTCCTTTTTGTTCCACTCTTCAGTCTCAGAAATATAATGATGCAGTCGAAAAGCAAAATCCCACAGTGTTTGTAAAATCAAGTGCAATTCGGTTGGTAGAAATGAACAGCAATTGTGATGCTGGGAGCTGGAATAAGTCTTTGTGGCACCATGGATTGCATCAGCTGGTGTTTGTTTCTACATAATGTAGAAGTTGCAGTCATCTGGGGTTTTCCTTTGCTCTTATGTTTCTCTTCTCACTTTCAATCTAGCAGATGGAAGCCTCATGGTTTTGTGATCCAGTTACAGTTATCTGTGCTGCTGTGGTCAAGTTCCTTTGAGCTGTTATGCACAGATTTGTTCAAACACATCTGCTGCTGCATGTCTTTCCTAGTATTTGCTGTAGTCCCCTGCAGCATATAGTTTTTCCAGGTTTGTGTACACATTGTTACACAAAAGTAAATTCACATGAGTAATTAAATCTGGACTATCAAGGTATATGGTTATTGAAGGTGTTTGTGTAGATTGTCAAAAAAGAAGAGGCCATCAATGAACAATCTTGACACAAATTGTCAAAAAAAAAAAAAAAACAGCTGCCAGAAGAGCTTAGAATAGAGCTGCATTTAGTTGCTTCAACATGTGTGCTCATAAGACAACTAACAGTTAACCTATCTGTTTAACAGTCGTTTCTTATTCTACATGCTGTCCTTGACTGTGTCACATTTTCCAGAATTAGCATAACGAGTCAGGAATAGCTGCAGTCAGGTCGCCTGCATGCATTATCACCTCAGGAGTCCCGTGCATTAACTTCTTTGCCCTTGCATTATAAGATATATAACACAGTTTGCTTTTGATTCAACCAGCTGAACAGAGAGCCATCTGCTCTGCCAACGGATGTTGGCAGAATGGAATCTTGATTCAAAGCCAGAGCTGAAGAGCTTCCTTTTCAGTGGTGCCTGAAATACTAAATGCAGGTAAAAGAGGTGCAAAGAAGGGTTTCTTTGTCATACATATTTTGAAAGGTGGTATGAAATGAAATGTCACAACATGACATTTAAAATTCCGATTTCTGGTCCCAGATCTGATACACTGCTAATCTATTTAATCCTTTGAGAAATCATATTTAAATTCAAGGAGTTTTTATCTCCCTCTAAGGCCCTTTTTGTGAAAACACAAATAGACGATAGTACTGAAAAAAAAAAAAAAAAAAAAAAAAGCTGAAAGGACGTTGAGTGGAAGGATAATATGTTGAACCTTGAAAGGATTGACAGAAATGCTTCAAGCTAAATTCAAAGCAGCTATTATAACTTCCCAGTGTTTTGAAACCTATCAAAAGAAATGGTTAGACAGGATCACGGGTGAATGTGTCTCCAATGTCACTGCAAACTTAAGAGCCTGGGGATTGGTTCTAACTTCCAAAGACTCAACAAAAGAAAAATTTACAGTTCACTTTGTGTATCCAACCCTTTCGGACTGCTGTTGGCTAAGATGCAGAGTTTATAATGTGTGTAACAAAAGGAATCTAATCTCAACAGTGAATCATAGTTGAGCATTAAGCCTCGCAGTGTGAAAGTAGCTTTTGTCAGCAGGCATTAATATAAGACCTAATACCCCTTGAAAAAGAGCTGGAAGTCAAATTTACCATTTCAAAGCCAATCAAAATGTGAGCAAGCTGAAATAAATTCCCCATCTTTCAAGGGAATCATCTTGTTTAGTGCCAAAAGATTCTCAGAATATGCGAGTTTTCCTTTCCTTTTCCAGCTGTACTGTCTGAATTGACATGCAGTACAAAGAGAGTCACCAGTATCAGTGACTTGTTCAAGACTTTTCGTCTCCCCAAATAGCCTGGCAAGATCCCTGAGTATAGATACAACGTTGTCTGTGAGTCCAAGGAGTAATGACGGAGATATACAGTTCTTTGTTCTCACCGGAAGGAAAGGGAGATGGTATATCAGGTCTTAGGTGCCGGTCCAAGAATAAGAAATCCATCAGCAGGTTTATAATGAAGGCGATTATGTTGGTTCCCCATGTTGACCTTTTTTAAAACAAACTTTATACTAAAGAATGGTAATTGATGCTAATGCAGGCAGACCACAGTGGGAATCTTAACAAGATTTTGGGAGAGGCACCACTTTAAACCTGCCATATGCTCTTAATGATGATCCATCATTCTGAAAAGCAGAATACACACATCGCATTGAAGTAGGCTGTCGTGTGCATACAAAGCAGCAAAATGGATTTTAATGTGAACAGGCATCCTGTATGCTTTTCAGGAGTGCCCTAAGGGAGCAGTTGTTCTAACAGTCGCACACTGATGTCATAGGCAATTCATTACTGTCTTCAGCTATCGATCCAGCTGTTATCTGGTGTGACACCCTGCATTGTCACTGCTACTGTTAACCTTTTTTCTGTTTGACAGAATTTGTGTACTTAGCATTAATGAATCAGTTTAGCTTTTATCTTTCTCCAAGCACTTTTGTTTTAGTCCCTAAATGATTTAAAGTTAATTGCTCCTTTTGCTTTTTGAATGACTCAACAGTATCATTAGCATTAGCTTGAAAATAGCAGTTGATGTGCAGCAAATTCTCACAACTTTGCTCCTCTCTATACACCACTGAGCACTTATTCTTCAGAAGCCATGCCAGCTGTTTCATTATTTGTTATATATTTATAAATTTCCAAGGAAATCGGTTGACAATTGTGGTGATTTTTATTTATTTTTTTAGCCAGAAGAACAAAACACTTGTAAACTGTGGCTCCTGAGATTTAAGGAATTACAGATTTTTGAGTTGCAAAACAAGCAGTTTCAAACTAAATTATAGCTTCATCACAATTCTTTTGCTTATTTTGAATTCTATTCATTTAAGTCGTACATTTGATACAGAGATGATCATTCTCTAATTATAATGATGATTTGGTGCATCCATGTTTTTCATTAAGTTTAGTAAAACAAAGTATTTCAGCGTACATGACTGTGATGATGCCTGTACTCTGAGAGGACACGTGACTGTCTCTGTCTTGGGAAAGAGAAGCAATTTTTCCGTTATGACAATTGTGAATATTGATAATTTCCTCCTACATTGTTTGAAGACCACTTTCTCAAAGTATTTGCTGTTACAGCAACAATCCTGTGTTTTCTCCGTTTGCTATCGCCGGGTACAAATTGATTGATGAACAATTTTCTCCATGACAGATGAACAAAATCAATCAGCCATTTTACTGTTGACAACACCTGCATGCTGAATATGCCTGGAGATGTAACTATAGCAACCAGTTGGCTTGAAAGTTTTATTATTATTTTTTTGCACAATTCAAGGCAAAGTGTTGGAAGTGATTTGGTCCTTATGAGCCATACATAAATGAAAAACCCTTCAGTTAACTCACTCTCTGTTTGTCAAGTAGGTCCTTTTAAAAAAGTTTTCCTCCCAGATATATTAATTGTTTCTGTTGGATGCTGAAAAATATGTTTGATTTATTTTTTCTGCATTTGTTACAGATTTGCCTCACCTTAAAGCGGATATTGGTTCAGATGTTGTCGATAGAGCACATGCTGCACCTTTTCCAAGATTTCTTTTTTTATTTTGTCATGACTGTCTATTTTTTAGGCTCATGTGTGATCAGTAAGCACATCTGGGCAGAAAGCCCAGACTTAACTGTTCTGCTGAGGACTGAATGCATTACCTGGATCTACAGTAGATCTATTTCCAGTTATATTTTTCCTCTCACTATTGAAAATAACTGCAGTAGAAGTGTTTATACAAACAGCCTCCCAGGGTATATTTCCACACAAGACAGTAAATTGAGGTGATGCTGCAGAAACGGTCTACTTTCAGCTCTCCGAGTACTCAAAAATGCCTTGTCTTGTTTTGTGCAGATTTATGTTGAGAAGCTGTTAACTTATTGCCCTCTTTTAAAGTAAAACCAAAGGAGGTGATTATTCGATCGTGACAGTGTTGCCTTTGTGATGGATTGGATATATTCTAGAGTTGGACTTTGGTAGATGAATTAATACTGCTGGCGAATGGTATGCAGGGATGCATTTGTAACCAACTTTGACTTCTGTTCCCTTTCACTGATTTTTCCTTCTGAGCTGAAGGCACACTGGCCTTGGCCTTGTTAACCAAAATTTGCTTTGTGGAGCTGCAGGACTAAAGGCTACACATATAGTTTGGCTCATCTAACTGAAAGCTGGTGTTGTGCGATAGGTTCAGGTGCTGCCTGGAAGACATCAGACTTGATGCCTGTTCAATGACAGCTTGCAGATAGCAGTCTGACAGACAGGTTTTTATTTAGCTTTTTCTTTGTTTTAAAGTATTTCAAATAAAATATGTGTAAAGTTTATTTTATTGTGTATTGGTGTATTGTTGGTGGTGATAAGTTTAATAGTCTCACTTTTATGCCCGTCACTTCCATGATTGTATATGTAATTTCATGGATGCAAAAATCAGACTTGTGTTGTTTTTTCTCAGTTGTTTATAACCTTAAAATCTAGGGGCTCTTTTTTTTATGACATTTTCATTGTATTTTTTTTATTTATTTCTGTAGGTGAACGTTGAACTGTTATTTACAAAGCCATAGTTAAAGCTGTTTTTTTTTTTAAACAATTATTATTACTTGTAATCCTTGGTGATGGAGCTGTGTTTATGTGTGAAGGCTCTTCTACATCAAAATGGCGTGAGGAACCATTGGCAAAAAGAAGCCACCTGCTGAGTATATATCCTCATGTTGCCAGTCTCTAGGCGAACAAACAAGCACTTGAAATCACTTCAAAGACAACTTCCAACTCTCGCCCAGGATGTATAATCTATGCCTGCACAACACGGCAGAGCTTGCAAGTGAAGAAGGGGGCAGCGGTATGTACATTAAAATGAACATCCTGTAGATGGAGAAAAATGAAACATAGCTGTGTTTCTTTTGCAGTTTTTGGTGATGACACACAGAGCTGGGCATTATCAGATTATCTTCAGTTTCTTCGCTCCACGTGACCATGTTGCGAAAAGTGTTGCTTGTTCTGGAGAAATGAAAAACGCAAATGAGAGAAAGTTATGTGTGACATTTTAAGTTGGCTGCTATCGTTTTGTTGCCACTGCCGCCTACTTGCTTAAGTACCAATTCGCAACAAACAAAAAAAAAAAAAAATAGAAAAACATCACTTGGTACAGAACAGTTTCATGTCTGTTGGGTTTCTAAAAATAATATGCTAGACCGTTCACTTTATTCCTTCATGAACTGTTCCTGGATAAAATGACTTGTGTTTTAGGTTTTGGGACATTATCTTGCTACTGTATGACCACAGGTCTTAAGATTCAGTTCAAAGACAGATTTTCTGATATTTTCTGTTGCAAGTAACTAGTGAAAATTAAGATTTTGTTTAACCAGCCTTGATGAGCCATCTTGGCCCAGATGCAGCAAAACGGACACAAGCTTATGATACTGCTAACAGAAAAGTCATCTTTTGTCACTTACACAGAAAACTGTGACTGGTTCAGATATTCTCAAGCGTACTTGCATACCGGTGTAGATGATCTGCCATCACAGCTGCTGTCATTGAGTTGATCTTAGGTTCATATTTATTGGACAGTTGATAAGTTTATCTGCAGCAACAGACTGGCTCTCGGGCCAAGCGGACAAACAAGCGCACTTGCAATGGTTTGATTCAAGCTCCGGCAACAGGAAAATAGAGAATGTATATGTGGGTATTGTCAGACAGATGGAAAGTTGTGGATAACGGTGATTGTTAGAATTTGCAGGGAGAAAAAAACATCAGCATTCGTGTTTTAAATTGTCAATATTCAGCCTATTGACAATTTGCGGACCGGATTAAATCAGACATTTTTTTTTAAGGGTTTAGGGTGAAGGCTTTTGTGTAAAACTTAACCCTTTCACTCCAACATTTTATTTCTAAGCCTCTGAAGAGACTAGAAATATGGTATGAAAACCATTTAAGAGATCAAGTATTCAGCTTTTACTTTTAATTATATACTTTGACTTTAATATTAAGTGAGCCAGATACTTATGATGCATATGTTGCAACAAGTGTGAATGTCTTAAGAAAAAGAAAACCCTGTTTTAATAATTTGTAAGTACTCATATAGATTTAGAATAGTTTATCTGTGACTAAGGATGTCGATGGGCTGCTGAAGACAGTGTCCTGCTCCAATCTAGCAACTTTCAGAACCTTTTCAAGGATGTTTTCAAGCAACCTGAGCACTTACCTAAGCAAAATGAAGTATACTCAATGACAGAGTGCTACTTTCAGATTAGTGGTCATTTTGAATAAAGCTCTGGCAAGTTGTCCATTAGCAGCTGTCTGCCAATTAGTGTGTTTAATGGGCAACTTTAATGCTTTTTAGGATGCAAACGATTCACAAATATAAAGTTGTGCTCCCTTGTTTTGTTGACTGCCTGCTCTCTGCAGTGTTTTCAGGCAGCCAAACTGCTGTCACGGAGTAGATGGAAAAAGCTCCTGTGGTAATGGTGGCTCTTACTGCTTGGCACCTGCAGTGTTCTTTAGATGGATCAATATATATGTCAACTTCTCCCTGAGTGGAGCCTATTTCATGCTATTCCAGTCACTTCTGCAGGGTACAACATGAAAAAGTCCACAATCCTTCATTTTTAAAGATACGGGAAGTTTCTTTGGAACTTTATATTCTTTCTAGATAATTGGAGGAATGTTAATAGGATTTTTGAATTAAGTTCACCCTCATCTTGAGTATTGTTGCTGAAACTAACTATTTTGTATAATTTGGTTGTACTTTTAGACTATTGAAAAACAAACCAGCTGACCAGTCTTCTAATTTTTTAGTTATTCCCCTCAGCTTAACTTCCAAGAGCCCATACCACAGAATCTATCTCAACAATATTAGATATGTTGAAAAAGTTTGATTAAAAAGAGTAGACTAGTCTCGTTGAAAATATATAGTGTAGTGGACTTTAAAATCATAACTTAAAGGAGATATATACTGACCTTTGATGACAGCATAAATATCTGATTTAAATGTTCTTGTGCCTTTAATCAAATCTTTGTGGAATATATACTCTTTACTTGTTCTCAAAACATCCCTTTTAATTTTTGCTCCTTTCAGATTTCAGCATATATTCCATAGCTTCCAGTTCTCTTTTTGCCTTGACCATGCTCATTAAGGCGAACAGGACTCTTGTAGCCATTTTTTCCTGACTGTATATGGACTTGGAATGTAGTGATTTATTCCACACATCACACTTCACACTCAATAAGGGGGTTGGAGAGGCCTTAAACGTCATCTGTGAGTTACTTCAAGGTTCAGAAAGTAGCAGACATTCAGTTTTAAGTGCAGTGTTTGCCAGCAACACAGTATACTTCAACAGTGTGTTTTGTTCCGTGTGTGTTTGCTGCTGAAGTGCCAGAGGCCATCTGTTTATCTCAGAAATGGTGAGGTGACAAACCTCACAGAGCTCATTTTGTCATGGACATTGGTGTCTGTTCATGGTGTGACCTGAAAATGCTTGAGCGCTGCTGCTCAAAAACGTCCCCATGGAAATTACAGAGAGGGTGTGTTTGTTTATCGGAAACATGGATAGAAATGGAAACCAGTTTTGCCTGACAGGTGATACTGAAATTAAGATTACTCCCTGGGGTTAATATAGCCGGTGAGTTGGGCTTGCAAAGTGTGAACCTAATCCACGACCAGGCATGCCCCCTTCCTTTCCTCACTGAAACCAAAAATAAATGGGATGGAGTATAAGGAATGGAATGTGAATTTTGTCCCTAACTTAAGCGGTAGTTGTGAGTATGTTCAACCAACAAGTCACAGAAATAATTCCGATGCAAAGTCAAGCAGCCTTTTTCTTTTTATATCAGAAAAAGCTCAATCTATTCTACCTTATTAGCGTTACCTGCTTACATGCCATCTGAGACGTTTGATTTGTAAACCACATTTCATGTCCTCTGCCAAAGTGTTGCCACAAACGCTCTGCTTCAGCCAATAGGTACCTTGTAAATTATTCACCTTTTTGAGACTTTGCTCTATTTCACTGACCCAGTAAGAAGTTTCACACATATCAAGTATTTGAAATCTTTATTATCCTCCAAGCACACAGTTTTTATCCCTGCCCTCTGGAAGCAACCCCTCGCTGCTCGTTCCTTTCTGAAAATCGCGTGCAGCTTAGCACATTAACAAGAACTCCAAGGTCAGAGTCTGCAATGTCTCCAACCAGAGCTGGTTTCACCAAAAAAAGAACTACCACTATGTGTAGTCACCTGTAGAATCATAGACCAATTTCAGAGCAGTACCTAAGTCTGCCAGCCTGCTCGACAGGTGATATTAGGAAAATTGTCATTCGGCTGTTCAGGGTTTGACTTAATGACAGACTTGGCATTGATAGATGACAGCAATTGAGGTACAGTGCAGATTAATTAGGCGAGATGACGATGCACTTGGCTGGTCCCAGTGTCATCACAAATGCTGGACGTAGCCTGTCAGTCATTATCATTACTGACCTTGATATTTTGATGCAGGGTATTTCCACCTGGGCTCCACAGCTTTACCCTCTAAAAGTCTCTTGACTTTTTATTTGAGTGTACTTGTCAAATTCCTAATCACCTCACCTCATGTCTGTTTTATGCTATACCATTACAATTTTCCATTACTGTCACTCTTTGAGTAAATGTATCGTTAGACGTCACGGAACAGGGCCATAATGTACTGTCGGTGCTGATTCACTGAGGTGGACACTTTCCCCTTGTTCTTCTTTATTTCCCTCCTCCTCCTCCTGTGCCTTCTAACTCTTCTTCTTCTCCTCCTCCTCCTCCTCCTCCTCTTCTGCCTGGGCCAATCAGGCCACACCTCCATAGCAACCGTCAGCGAGGGTAAAACATCCACAGATGGTGTTGAGTAGAGCGAGCAGCAGGCGCACTACGAGATCAAGTGTGGGAGTGTGTGTTTGTTTGTGTGTCTGCGAGAGACGGAGAGGGAGAGACCCACTGTGGTGGGAAGCCAGCAGAATAGTAACACGGAGGAAGAGTAGGAGAGTGCTGAAAAAGTGTCAAGAGGAGGAGTGAGTGTTGGAGGAAAAGAAAGGGAAACTCCTTCACCTTCCCCAGAGAACAGGAGGTAAACTGCCGGAAAGCAAATATTAATGACCTGACAAAAGACCACATGACATCCCTGTGTTGATCAGACAGACATACCCTGGAGCCGGGCAGCAGAGGAGCTGGGATACATATTCACACACAAGACGAGCCCCTCTCGCTGCTGTTCAGTCACTGATGAGCATCCCTTCCGCTACACAAGGGCCACGCTGACACAGCCAGACGAGTGGAGGAGAGAAGAGGACACTTGCCCTATTGTGGCACTCTGTCAAAGTCACTGTCTTCCCCAGATTTCTTATTGCATTTGTTGAACCCCGAAGTCAGTCTTCATTTTGTGCTGACCCCTCCAAGAATCCCCCCCCTGAGGAGCAAAGATGAGCTGCAGGAAAAGATGCAAGCGTGAGATCTTCAAGTTTGCGCAGTACCTGTTTAGACTTGTAACAGGCACGCTCAACACAGGTAAGACTTTTAAGAGGTGAATTTAACCCTTCTGTGTTCACATTTGCTGAGATTCTCCTAAATCTGCTGAGGATTTTGCTTCGTCTTCTCCACATTTTGGTTAAACTTCTCCAATTGAGTAATGTTTTCACAGAATAAACCTCTTGCAAAGTTAATATTTAACTGGCTTGCATACTGTCAGTGTCATACAGCATGTAAGTTGTGTACACATTTGTGCCTGCAAAGCCTACTTGACAACTGTTAAGATTTCCATAGTGGGTTTGAATTTTATTAATCTTACTGTGCGTGCATTTGTAAAAGGGTTGACTGCGAGTAATCATTGGAGTGGAAAAAAAACAAATCCAAACATCTCAACCTACGCATGGAAAGCAGTTTTACTATGTTAAAGCATTTGACTTTTTTTAAGCTCATTTTCTCTGTCTCTCTCTGAAAATATTTGAACTAAAGCTGCATATAGAACTATTTATCAAAAGTTTTACATACATTTTCTGCATTTTATCAAATGTTTAGTTTGAGTCACTCAGAAATGTCAAACTGTACATTCGACATCACCCCGAAGATAAAAGTTTTTGCACTCCGAGTACACTGTCGGCATTCCTCAGAACGATATCTATGCTGGTATCAAGCCACAAGGTCTTTTTAGATTTTTGGTTTTCAGCGTTTCTAATAAGAGGAAACTGAATCAGTGAGTTTAACAGGATTAAACATTGGATTATTGAGGATCACCAGTAGATTACTTCATGAAGTTTTCTTTAAAGGATAAAGGTTAGAGGCAGTAGCATACACTGATCCTTGAATTAATGCTTCAAGCAGTACTCAGGTCTTGTAATTTAGAATTTGTTTTCATCGCTTGTTCTTGGACTCTGCAGTGCTGCATTGATGATGTGACTACACTGGCAGCATATATTGTCACCTTTGTCTCTGTGGTTCCTGTTTCGTTCTTGTATCAACCGAGATGCTGTCATGTTGGTTGTCGATGATCACACTGTATGGTGCTAAGCCGCACAGATGTGCTCTATGAAGCTGCTAATTAACAACAACTTGCTTCTGTGAATGTGAGATTTACAAGACTTTTTCTTGTTTTGCCTTCTCCATTTTTAAATGTTAAGAAACATCAGTTAAATGAATAAGCTAAGGAAAATTAAGCTGTTCACTCAGCTGTGGCCTATTTTCTACTGTCTCCTTGACCTTAGCGACGGTCGGAAACCAGTGGGGAGGAGAGACGGCAGCCCAATTGGTGAACTGCCCTTTAAAAGGAGTAGATGGTTTCAGCTTTCCAATCATACCAAACCCATCTATACAGTACTTGCCCAGAGGAGTATACTATTGGTTTCCATGGGCACCGGGAAGCCGTTTGGCTTCGACTGAAACCCCCATTAATTGGTGACATGACTAGTGTGTATTCTGGAGTAATTTCTTTTAATTTCCTCAAAGCTCTGGTTGATAAAATGTGGCATTGATTTGTATTGCACTAATGGCCCTAGATTTTGGTTGAGCCTAATACTGTCTTCTCTTTCAGTGTCGGTACTTATTAATTATTGATCATGAAAAATACAAGGCTGGACAATATTTCTCTACGGATTTACTGAATTAATTGCATGAGCAAGAAATATACTAACTGGGAGTGTGTATCTCTCCCCTAGAAGATGATCCAATACAATCCCAGATTTATGGGGAACGATACAATTGAAGAACAATGTATTTTATACAGAATCATTTGGTGCAGTTTAAGGCTGTCTTAAGATTTTCCCTAAAATTTGTTTTATGTAGATATTAATTTTCCATTCAAAATGAAGATGAGCCATTTCTATAAATGGGACTTGACGACCCTGAAAAGAACAGAGAAAATAAACATGTTTTCCTTCTTTTGTGAAATGTGGTGACGCCGTGTTCCTCTATGCAGTCAGCTAGCACAATAAAAAGTACACAATTTCTCTGTGGACATAAATCAACAGGCTGTTTGTTGTGACGCGTTTCACTTTTTGCTTTGAAAAAAAATACATTTTCACTATGCACAGAACTCTACTGATAAATCAGTCTTCATTGATAATAGATGTTGTAATTACCTTTCAGCTTTCCAAGTGGTGATTGAAAAAAGATTTTGATATCTGACATATTATGTGGGCACAAGCACCTTGTCATCCAAATTTTTACTGTAAAATCTGGTCATAGAATTATATTTTGTTCTATGTAGCGTATATATGCACTAATGTAGCATGTTCAGGTGGATTTGTGTAATCATGCATTGATCGATTCAGTTTTGCATTAAAGAATCTCAGTTTGAAGCCAGCAGCTCTGTCGACTGTTTTGTATCTTTCATCTTCGTAAGACTAAACACACATCGTTCAGCTCTTTTGACCTATGTAGATTATGCCAGCAAATAAACACATTGCTGCACAAAGTTTGTCTTTGCCACTTGTTGTTCAACAACTGTGTCTTGAAAGAGACATTACATCTATAGCTAGTAAACCTTATTGCTACTCATTTAGTGGACTTTTTCCACTTGGGTGGAGGCATTTATCTATAAACAGATCATTTAAATTTTTTCTCGCACAGGCTGTGGAGCAGATTAATATAGATGGAGTTTGACCAGAGCAAAGCTGGCACTGCCATATTTGGATGACCAGGGGACCCAAATGATTGATGAAGTCAGTTAGCAGACCATGGTATTTTATGTGCGATGTTCACTGTCCTAGAAAAGCTTCATTACTTCATTGATCACTTAGTTTCCAAAGCCACCAAACACACAAACATGGGCAGATTTTGTTGTACATCACATTTGCACTGTCACAAATTCAAATTGTTTTTATAATTCTCGAAACAAAATGCATGTTAAAGATCCGGTTTTTACATCATTATTCTTGTGTACTCAGCATTCATCCTGGCTGTGATATGAAACCATAAAGAGAACCTATTTGATGTCTTCAGTGAGCACAGGAAATCATTTATAGATTAAAACAGACCAATAATTCTTTAACTGCAACTGGTAATAGAGACAGTCTAGGCCATCATTGGTATTCAGAACATCACTGCTGCTCAGCAGGCCTTGAGTCTTCTGAATGTACAAGAAAAAAGAGGGGAAACAAATTACAGATGCGCACGTTGCCAGGTTATAAATCCAAACGGCAGTGTCAGCACATATTCAGCCCTTTGAAAAGCAGAAAGTTATTGGTTGCGCACACACCAGGGAAAATCTTCATCTCTCCCAACATTTCCACCACGGCCTCTGTGACAGATGAGCAGAGAGATGTGCGAGTGCACCGGAGTATCCATCAGGATCAAGCAGATGTCCTAAAGCTAGTTAATTCATGTCACACACTTTTAAGTGATACTTTTTCAGTGTTTGTTGTTATGTAATCAATGCTCTTTGTATTGTGCAATGTGATGGTTTAAATGTGTCTTTTCTACATCTTGCCTTGCAGAACACATTGGCTTTGGGTATCACTTATGCCTTTTGTAAGTTTTCACTACACCTTCACAGTTCATTTCCTCTCCGAGTGTCTGGCTGTCAGATGTCCCAGCCCCCGCAATGCATCATCCCTTATCCTCTGGTCAGGACAGTCTAACATGCTTATTATTAATTCCGAGTATATTCACACGACATACCCCTCTCAATATCTCCTCGCAACTCTTTGGAGCAGAGAGAGAGGTAGAAGTTTGTTTTCACCTCCCTACATAATATTTGTCGAACCTGTAAGCAGCTTGCATTGATTTTAGAGAGGGTTTATTAAGCTCGTCAGCGAAGTTGCTTTGAGTTTAATGCGGCGCTGAATATTTTGTTTGCCGTGTTCTTTATAATGAAACAACCTAGTACAATTACAGTGTTTATGAGCTTTTAAAAGATTGCATATAGGGTTCAGTGGCCTGCAGTAAATGCCAAACAAGCCTTTTTTCTTCTCCCCCTTCTTCAGATGTTTAAAGTTTTATTGCTCAGTCAGCTAAAATGGGTTAAGTTTGTCTCCAGATACGGTGCTGCGTGTTTTTTCCCCTCAGATTTTAAAAGTTTAGTAATGCGATATGAAAATCCATCCAATAGTTAACTGACAGCTTGTTTCCGCGGCTTGTCTGCCTGATGGACCTCGTACGCAAAGACGGAGAATTGAGTTTCACATCTACACATTTTACACGTGTCCACCTGTATAAAAAGTCATGGTTACAAAAATTGGTCTGAAGATACTTGGTGACATAAATGTTGCTGTGATGAACGGCAATGTGACATGCAGTAACACCAATGCTGTTTTACTCTGTTTGTGTCTAAAGTAGACACCTTTAATATTATCATTATTAAAAGAAGATACAGACCAAGCCAGGTGGAAACATTTGCAGTTTATCAGGGATGCATTAGTAATAAAATGTTACTGTTTTTTTTTTTTGTTTTTTTTCAGCAATTGAAACAACTCACTCAGATGGCACAGCAAACATCCATTTTGCAGAAAAATCACTGTTTTAAAGAATGCAAGCTGACTTGGAAATCTCAAAAATAAACTAAGAAAAGCACGATATGACCAGAGACACTGAAACTGCGCACACTTGTTTCTAGTCTGTTGTAGAACATGCCACAGTGTTGCTGAAAAGCCACATATGATGCTCATTTGGCCAACGTGAGAGGACAGAGCACCGGAGGTTTGTGTAACAAATTCTTCTAAAACTGAACATTCACTGTTTTTCTTCAAAATCTTTTCAGTGAACACATAATCAGTGCTGTCAGAAGCATCAGGTTCAAAGATGGCCCTGGAGACAGTGAAGTTAACGCTGCTCACCTGATTCCTTTCTACCACTTGCATTCATCATTTGCTTAATTTAGGGTGTCTTTGTTTTCACCTTGTGAGGATATGACTAGTTTTAGCAACAGTGTATATATCCCTCTTGGAAATGGACTCAGAAATGATTTATTTAATCATCTACTGAGGTCGCTTAATATTTGTTATTAAAGCAATAGAGGCGAAAACATTGGGTTGTGCTCTTTGTGACCTTCAATCTGTGGCTTTGGGGAAAAAAAAAAGCCTTCACTGACTCCTGAGTTTACTTGTGTGCGGGCTCCTGCCCAATGACGCGAGGGCCCTTCTTTGTTTCCCTTTCTTTGGTTTCCTGATGACTATTAGCAGGTCATGTTCCACCTGTCCCATGAGGACAACATGTTCAAAGCCCATAATCCCTGACCAAACACTGAATATTTGATAGCTGCAGGCAGGTTGAGTTGGCATCATGTATGTCTGTGCAACCGTGTCCTTATTTTAAGTGGCACAAGACAATACACTATTTTACCCTGCTTGTTTTTATGGGCTGTATAGGTAGAGTCAATTTTTGTTCTAATGTACAGAAAGTCTGCGCAATGCTGGTGATTCATCAGTGGTAAGACAATGAAAACTAATAACTTTAGTTTGTAGAAAATACTTACAGTTCCTGTACCACCTCTGGAATAATTAGCCAAACATTGTAAACCTTTAATCACTCAACAAACCTAATTAAAATATTAAGGGGTAAAAAAAAAACTTGTCTGTGGAATATTCTGCATATTTTTTGATATTTGATTTTTGCTCATCAGCTTATTTGGAGCATTTGTTCTGAAATGACCACATAATGAAAGGCGCTTACTTTTAATGCTGTGCAGTATTACAGTGTACATCTGTTGTACATGAACATGTCTCTCATCTTGTTTCGATAGGTGAAACGGGTAACAGATGGACCATGATGCATAACATTGTCTTTCATACCCAGCATACTCTGCTTCACTCACTTGACAAGCATCTGGATATATCGTGATGTGAAGTTGCATGTTTGTGTTCATGCTGTGCAAAATTTATGGGTAACTTATGATATAATGTATTTTAAATACAACCCTCAAACATCTGTGTTGCAAGATTGGCTGCAAGGCAAATGGATGAGAATGAATTCATGAAGGTTTTTGGTTTATTAAGGTTTAGCTTTATGGGCTTGGTAGTGACATTGTCTTAGAGCACCCTGCACAACATTTTACAACTGAATTTTCATTGTAGTTTCAAAGGAAACTCAAAGTTGTATTAGTTTAAATTGGACGTTTTACAGGTTAACTTGACGCGACAGGGTCTCTTGTAGTTATCCACAACATCAATTAAGCATCTCTGCTAAGTCTCTTGCATAATGGAAAAAAGGAGAACACCTATCAGTGATGTCTGCTGACAACTTTCTTTTGACCTTCCACCATGACCTTTCACCATGACCCCCTTTTTTGGGTTGACTGCCGTTGTCGGCCGCAGAATGAAGACTATAATAAGCATCCATATCAACTTCCGCGCAGGCTCAGCTCGCTGTTACTCTGTTTCAGTGTCCCTGCCTACCTGTGGTTTCTGGTTTCTGCCTCTGTATTGCTGTCAAACACCAGAGCAGCACAGATTCTTTGGCTCTTTCGTGCTTGGCTACGAAGCAAGTATTATTGGAACTTGCTGCTGATATCCTGCAGTAAAACCTCATGAAGATAATACTTTATCTGACTGAAAATGAGCTACTGGCTGCCAGGGGCCTGTTAAAGTACTGCAAGACCATCTGGCTTAGTGTTGTCAACCAGGAGAGGGAGGGTGTGCTCATTGTAGTAAAAAATGAACGTGGTCATTTAGTTTGGACTAAAAGTCTTTTAAAGGTGAAATATTCTTTGACATTGCCATAGTAGAGGTTATGATTAGAAAGTAGTAACACGTCTGATTGCCAGCTTAAATCATCCCTTTGTCCCATTCACCTTCATTTCTGCTCCACACTCGTCTGTAAAACTCAGTGCTGATGTAGTCAAACACTTCTCTTGCTTTGGTTTCACAGGAGTTTCTCTCTTTCAGCAGCCCTGTAATTTCATACCTTATTAATTACCAGACCTAATTAGTCAATGATGAGCCTGTCACTAAAATGTCACCATTGCAGCTGAAAAGAGTGATTAAAGTTTAACCTCTCAGAATATGTGTGTATTGTACATCTCAAACCATGACTCAAATTAAAGGGGAACTCCGGGGCATTTGAAGCGCATTTCCATTGCTAGAGGTTGTCAAATACTGACGGTAGGACACAGACCGGTGCAAATTGGCGCTCCCTGTGCGGCGATTGCGCTGTTTGCGCAGCCTGTCATGCTAACCAAATACGTGGTGGCTAAGGGGCAACTGCTAACCCTTCCACGTAAAACAACAACTTGCACACTGCAGAAACGTCACACCACTTTATAAACCATCCGACAATAAAGTCACAAGCCTTACCATCAAAACCATATGCATGGTTCTCACATTACTGGCATGGGGACGTTACAAAACAACTTTATAAACAGCATGTCACTTACCGGTTGTTTGTATGCTCGCGCATGTGAAAGCCCAAAAGAGTCAATGGACGATACTCCCAAATACAAAGCAATTATCTTCTCTAGAAAAACTGCGTTCAAGTATTTAAAACATTACAACAATACATGCCCAGTAATATTGTTGTAATGTTTTAAATACTTGAACGCAGTTTTTCTAGAGAAGATAATTGTTTTGTATATGGGATTATTGTCCATTGACTCTTTTGGGCTTTCACATGCGCGCACCTACCGACAAGAGGTAAGTGACATGCTGTTTATAAAGTTGTTTTGTAACGTCCCCATGCCAGTAATGTGAGAACCATGCAAATGGTTTTGATGGTAAGGCTTGTGACTTTATTGTCGGATGGTTTATAAAGTGGTGTGACGTTTCTGCAGTGTGCAAGTTGTTGTTTTTACGTGGAAGGTTTAGCTCTTGCCCCTTAGCCACCACGTATTTGGTTAGCTTGACAGGCAAACAGCGCAATCGCAGCACAGGGAGCGCCGATTTGCACCGGTCTGTGTCCTACCGTCAGTATTTGACAACCTCTAGCAATGGAAATGCGCTTCAAATGCCCCGGAGTTCCCCTTTAATTTGGTTAGGGCCATTTACCAAATTCATCCAAGTTATTTTTCTGGGTAACCCAGCATTTTTTTGTGCAGTGTTTGTGCTTGTCAAACTGATCTAAATCAGAAGAATGAGGGGGCTGGGCAGTGCTGGTACGAGACCACCGTCACCACCACATCATCCACCATCCAAACAGATATCCTGGATGGCAATTCTCCTCATTTGTCTGTATTTGCACTCAACATTGGCCTGTGGTTATCTTATGGCACTGTCCATTTGAATTCTCCCATGCCAGACCGAGTAATCAGTTTTCCCATTTGCTCTAATGTTTGTAAGTGAGAGTCCCTCTGTGTGCAAGGAAAGGCCGGGTTATTTTTAGTTTGGTGTGTATAGTTGAGTTCTCGTGTTTAAGACCTCACTGTTGGCTGAATTGCTCCATGCCTTTTAATTTATCATTGAAAAAAAGCTTCTGGTTATTTGAAATTTCTGATCGAGCTGTTGATAGTTTGTAATTAGAGCTCATCTTCTTCTGTATCTTTATTAAAAATGTCTGCACTTATATAGCTTCTTTAAACCTTGTTTAGATACTACAAAGCAATTTACAATGTTTTTCTGATCAATCCATCACACACACACACATACACAGAGTAATACATCCCTTGTTATCATTTACCAATTTACCAACTATATCATTAAAACCTATGACAAGTAAAGTGATAATGCTCAGCTATTTATAATACAACATTCAGAGGAAAATCCTGCATCCTGGCATTAATTATGGATGTTACTATGACGGTACCACCTGTCTACACATTATTGTGGACTTGACTGGTCGACACCTGGAACGGTACTCCCCTTCAGAAGCAGCCTCCCCTAGCAGAATAACAGTGGGAAGCACAAAAAAACTGCTTGGGAGGGGCCGAAAGAGCACGAGAAAGAGTCTGGGGTGTTCACACAGCTTCCAAACTCCTCAGATGCCAATCTGATGGGATCTGAAGGCTTATGTGGGAAGCAGGCCTGATCCACAAGAACCCCACCGCACTCCCATAGGACCCAAAGGATATAATGCCACTGTCCAGGTATGAGACACTCCAGGACACTGAGTTTTTTTTGTCCATACTCTGACTGGTCAGCAATCTTTAATGAAGTGGACTTCACAATATTAGGCTGGTGGTTATAATGCTTTTGCTGAGCAGTGTATACATACACTTCTTTATGCAGTGTTTTGCTTTTCAATCACACACCAATGTGCACACTGAGAGAAATGTGGGGTCATTTCCAAGAAAACTTTGACACGTGTTGAGAGGCTGGTGATCTCCCTGCTGACCATTCAGCTGTTGGAGGACAACCATGGCTTCCCAAAAAAAGTAAAAACAATGACCAATTTGACTTTTTAGAGGATATTTAACAAAGACGTATGCATGAGGACTAAACACAAATGCATAGAAAATGTCTGTTCCTAATTCTTAATCCTGTTGCAGTGATCAGCCCCTCGTGATAAGCGTAGGTGTGCAGTTCTTGCCTGCACAGCAAACATGCAAAATCAAACTTGTACACGATTTTCATGATTAGTCATAGAACTGAGCTCTATAGCTTTAAGGAATTATTAAAACAAGATTGCACCATTTGAGTTCACTGGCTGTTTAGAGGAGTTCTAATTAAATTGATGTGGATATTTTTTTTCTTGGCACATTTTTATCAGCTCAGAGAACTGCTCATTTACCCAAAGGCTCTCCCTCTGTCTGCCCCGCTTCTCTGTAAACTTATCATCACTATTGCTAACTTAATTTCAAGTTTTCTCTGTTCCTTAAAATGCTCTTTCTCTGATGATATTATACCTCATTGCATCCCCGTCCTTCCTCTGCTGCTCAATTTTATTCCTGCTCTCACTTTGGTAATCACTTCATTTTCATGTCCTGTTAGTAAATCATCCCAGCTGTCAGTTTCTTTGGCTGTGTTTAATCAAGAAGTGAACTCCCGTGCCCGAGAGGTTCTGTTATACAAGAGCCAATGTTCTCTCCACGCACCACTAGCTAGCAATTACTGGAACTGCGGCTACCAATAAGAAAAAAAAAATCAATATACCTTTGAGGGTTAGAGTAGAGACTTCTACAAAATAAGATTGAGTAATTATGTTTAATGTGGGTTAATTATGTCATGGATGTCTGCATATTCTCGGTTATTGAAGTAAAGTTCAACAAAGTGCTGTAAAAGTGCTTACATGAGAGGCTCTAGTTCATGTTCATGGCTAATTCATGTTTTATTGAAAGACTTTTTGCTGCAGTCCCGCAGGAAACTGGGCTTTTGTATTTTTTTTTTTGCCATTTCATATTTAATGTTCTTCGGGCAGTGAGTGGATCGCTGATGAAAAGGACTGCTCTCAAATGGTTTTCATGTCCTCTGTGATTGGTTGCAGATTGAAATTTCAAACAAATCAATCTCCCTCACCGAAAGCAGAGGTTTGCCCGAAATGTCAAACGGTTGGATAAACACAGAGAATGAAAAGCTGGACAAAAGGCAAATGTAAATGACAGCACATTATTTCCTCAAATCTGTCTTTTTTCCTCTTTCACTATGCAGCTCTCCCTCTGACTCATGGTCAAAGTTACAGTCAGGGAATAATGTTCTCGTCAAATTATTACAATTACAAGCTTAAGTGCTTTCTCTAAACTTTGGTGATGTTAATGTTGAGCAAAGCCTATCTTTCCTTTTGCAGTTTTATTTTTGCAACCACTTTGATGAGGTACAGTGTATTAGGAAAACTATATCTGTGCAAGCAACTCATATAAAGACAGGTTTCGTTAGAAGTGTTTTACTCTTTACTTACACAACTTTAGATTTAGTCACTGCAGCAGAGCGGCTTAATAAGAGAAACATCACACACACACACACACACACACACACACACACTCACAGATTCACTGAGTGTGTCTACCTTCCAGTCCTTGATGCTATCGATCAATTGATAGATATATACTGTAGATCATTTTAACCAGTAGAATTTCAGTGTAATATGGTTCCAGGATCACATTTGGAATGCTTATTGTTGAAAAGGATGCTTTAAGCAAAAGTCAATATTTGTTTCATAGATTTAGTTGTGTATGTGTAATCTGATGATATACTTAATATAAATTGCACCAACAGCTACAACAGAGATCAAGTAGAGAAAGTGAAGTCTAGTTTTCTCTGGGTTTTTTTGCGGTAGAGGTAGCTCATCTGGTTTGTTGGCATTGCAGGGTGCAGAGGACACAGTCTAGTTATGTGACAAGAATGTTTCTACTCATCCTCTGCACCAAATCCAAGATTTTGACATTATAAGCTCTGAGTCAAGGACAATTAAACCTTTCCTTACATCTGCAGGAAAACATTTCCTCTTCACCTCCTCACACTGTTGTAAACCAGTGTTATCGCTCACTCTCGCTTGCGGGGCTCGTCATGGATGGTTATGCAGAAAATGGAGCCCGTTCTCCATCTTTCTGCAGACACAATCACCCTTGGCCCCATTACTTACCTGGCTAACTCTGTGTATACAAGAGGCAGGTGGAAACCGAAGCGATCATGCTGTCTATTAGACTGTTGAAATGGAATAGGAGAGCTTGAATGCCTCCATTAAATGATGCACAATAATCGATTAATTAGCTAAAGTGTGCCAAGTAGTGTGTTGTTATCTCACTTTTATTGGGGTCACTAGTCTCTGTAAGGTTTTTTTAAAGTTTGCACTGACTTGAATATGTTACTTACAAAACATAAATACACAATACTTAGAAGCTAGTGTTGTCTGTATAGACGCTAAAGTCTGAACTTCTTTTTTCAAAAGAGTTCATCGTGAGAATAAATAGGGATTGATTTAATTTTTATCTCCCATGTAATAAACCTTAGACCAAGAGTTTATTTTATGATCAAGTCCATGCAGCCTATTTTCCTTTGATTAAGTAACAAAGCTAGATATCAGATGTTGACCGCTTTTTACTGTCCAAATCCTGGATATAGCTCATTCCCCTGCACTCCTCTCAGAATAATTACACAGCAGCTTTCATCTTAGCCAGACATCTAGTCGATTTGTCTGACCCTCAAGCAGTAATGCATCGTCATACATGCTGCATTTTGGATCCTGATTTAGATCTCGATGCATAAACTTCCAAATTTAGTGTGTGAGAGATTTGGAAACATTTATGTGCTGCCAAGTCATAACAGTGCCAAACTGGTCTGTACATCTTTAATCTTTGATGACATAAAAAGTACAATTTATGCGCTAATTCTAGCCAATCTCGCCAGTAAGCGAAATTGCTGAGCTCTTTCCTGTAGGCATGACTCTGCAAAAAAACTTGAAAACAGATTATATTTGTGAATGCGGTGACAAGAGAAGGATGATGTATGACACCCAGAGCAATAGAGCATCCTCTGTGGAAGCAAGGTGTCATTTAGAATTGTATCTACAGTCTCCTGCATTTTCCGTGCACCATTGAAACCATGGCAGATTCAATTTAAATGCAAAGCAACAGAGGAAGAGGTATTTTTGTTTGCCATTTCCAGTACTTCTACCTCAGCAAGCTTTGGCCAATACAGAAAAGGCCCATCTCCCCATGTGCAGTGCTCTATGAATCACACTGACCAGTCTATTGCCTCTGACCAGCTGCTTGATACATTCGATTTGTACCTAATAATCACCCTTTTGCTCTTGTTCTTCCTTTAGATTCTTCAGCCCATTTTTCTTCTGCTGTGATTAAACATGGTCCCCAAAGAAAATATCTACCTTTTTTTTCTGGTCTGTTATTCTGCTTTAACTGTTTTTTGGCTTACAGCATGAGATCGGATCTGCATTTGCTCGTTTATTACTTGGGAAAAGAATTACATGGGTTCAGTAATAAATGCATTGATTGGATAGATTTGTACTGATTTGGCAGTCTTGCAAAGCTGTCATTGCAGTAATCTGTACGTAAAAGGGAGAGGACCCCGAAAGAAATCAGTGCCTTTAAATAACTTACTGAATGGAGCATTTGAATGCAGGCTACACATTTTCTGCTTATTACTTAGAATATTGCAGCTGACAGACGGTCCCAGGTAAGGCAGTTCAATGATGTTGCAGACAGATATTTTGTGGCGAGGTCTTTGCCAATGACAACATAGCTGTCTATTTTGTTGTTGGTCACACAGATCAAAATACTGCTTATGTTCAGGGATGTTGCCTCGCATACTAATGAGATGATGAATTGCAGTTCAGCAGGGCCACAATGAGAGGCCCATTGTTGACTTTAAAGGCAAGTTGGATGTCAGAACACTTATTTATATACCATAAGTATGGACTTTATGACTCTAAAAAGTTCAAACATCAGCAAGGCATTGATTAAAAATGGACTAAGAGAATCTACACAGAAACAGATGTGCAGCTGAAAATGTCTTGTTCAGCATGGGAGATTCCTGCTTTTGTTGTGTACAGCTCTAATATCTTATAGACAGAACAAACACCTCCTATTTGTGGAAAAATGTGCAATTCAAGCTTTGTTAGAGTGAATAGAGTGGAGCAGAGATAGAAAAGTGGAAAGAGAAAATAGAGATGCAGACAAAGCAATATTAGCTTCCTGTATTTCCACGTTTGTCCTTTGTGAAATGTGTCATTTAATGCCTGGGCATGAGCCAGAAAAGTGCTCTCAGAGGTGCCCGTTTTACTGGAGAAGCCAGCCGTTCCTCTGTACCAATGCTAACGGTTAGAAAGCCGTTTAAAAATCGTGCTTGTAATAATTTTTTATTCTCCGTCAGAGGAATAGATATTTGATTACAGCAGAAGTTACGAGCACAGGAGATCAGTAACACAGTCCAAAATAAAATAAAAAAGTCTGTCTTTCAGTCCTGATTTGTCATGGAATTAATCTAATACGTGATTTGGTTTCAGTACAAGATGTGACAAAAGGTGGTCCGTTTTCTAATTAAAGATAATTTTTGAGAGATTTCAAGTTGCTATCCAACAAAGCGGCAACTAAGAGCTTTTTTCAAAGTACATTTCTTATTACTAGCACATTGCACCATCCCTCCTTATTTGAGATTACATGTCACTTACATCTTGATGTATTTCACTTCTTTTTTTCAGAATGCAGTTAATTTTGTCTGAGGCAGCAAAAGTCCACATTGTTGAGTATTGCATGCATTTATGCATGTGTTCATAGTCTAAGTGATTGAATGAAAGCAATGGTGCCAGGTGGAATAATCAATTACAGCCATGCTTTATTGTTAACTCCTTAACTGTTTAAGGTAGAATCATGCTAAAATAAGATGAACATACTCTCCCATTTTCAACTTCTCCCACTGCAGACTGGACTTTATGAATTTTTAGTAGTCCTCCTTTAACTTTTCATTAGCTTTCTGATTTAGTTTCTGTCGTTTCACTTCGGCTGTCTGATAAGCTATCACTTTATACATAAAGGCCACATATTAAGTGCCAGTGTTCTCTCAGTGGCTGCAACTGAAGCAGTGTACTTCACATTGTGCTGATGGAAAGTGCCATTAAAGACCAGGCCCTGTTGAGGGAGGCTGATATTGTCTGTCATGCAGAGGGTTGTGGTGTGGGATTACAGAGTGGTACAGGAGGAGGCTGGATTTCTCTGCCATGTTTCACACTGGTATTGTCTGTGTAATCAGACGCTCATAGGTTCTGATTAGGTGCTGCAGGAAGGTTTGTCACCAGCAACCAGCTGCTCTAAAATCTCTATTACCTGATTTTATACCTTGTATCATATATCTGATTTGAATAGATTTATAAAAAGTAGAATATACTGGCATGAGAGACCTGATATGTAAGAACTTTGCTTCTTGTATTATCATTGTTAGCTGAAATGTAATTTTTAGATGTTGAAAGCTTGAGCAAGTCATTTCTTTCTTTCTTTCTTTTTTGCTTGGAAGATTGCACTAATTTATTATAGATAGAAATACAGTATATAAGCCAAATCAGAATTTATAGAATTCTAACAAGCTTGTCATCTTCATCACTGCCTGAACCCCCTCTGACAAGCATTCTTATCATTTCTTTAGGTACTCGTCAGGAGTAGGTCTCCAGGCTTCTTGAAGGACAGTCCTAAGCTGTTCTTTTTTCTCTATTAAGATGATACCACACTGCTTCAATGTTGTTGTAAACCAGGCTCTGGGGAGGATTCATCCCTCCATAAGACCTGTTGTCACTGATTTTCAGACCAGTCCTTGTGTTATTTGGCATACCTCAGCCTTTTTCATTCTGTTTCCCCTCCTTGAAAAGTGGATGGATAAACTGAAGGTTCAGATGCGTCTCACAGGTCCCACATCAGGTCTTTGCTGGATTTTTACTCATTTGTCATGGACACCATTCTGATACAGTTCACCTGTTGTGGATAGTTTTTTTTAGTTTTTTTTTTAGACCACTTCTCTTTGTCTTCCACTTGTCCAAATTTCTCTTTGGGAATCACCTTGGTAGAAAAAATACTATCCTATGCCTGTTTGAACTTTATCTGTTTAAAGAAACAGAAACAAATGTGTGTGTGTGTGTGTGTGTGTGTGTGTGTGTGTGTGTGTGTGTGTGTGTGTCACAGGTTTCTATAAAGAAAGTGCCTAAAGATACAATTTAAGATTGGTTCTTCAAGAAGTTCTCCATTATATGTGGGTACAACACTGGTTCACACCTTACATACTTGAATGATTCAGAAGTGGCACTATTCTTCTGAAAATGGTCAGGTACAAAGACCAAAATAAAAAGGAGTAAAAGAGAAGTCAAAGTTGAAAGAAAAACCTTTAAAATCTTCAGAAAGGTGGGAGAACTACTGCTCAAGTCTACTTTAACAGATTAGAAGAAAGCCTTGTTTTTACGAAGCAAAATATTAAGAAATGAGAGGTGGCTTGAGAGTTTTGCAAAGTGCAGCATATTCCAGATCTGTTATTGAACCACCAACAGTTTTCTTTTTATTGCCTCTTGCTGCAGCACAATGAAGTGCAAACACAAAATTAGCGTATCACCTAATCAAGGTAACATGGCATTTACCTTAACTTACATTTGTAAGCAAACCATTCCCAATTTACACATAAAGCATGTAGCTGCATCAGCATTCATAACTGTGTTTTATATCATGCCTATCATAATGTTCCATTAAAACTATAACACTGAGCTGAAGCACAATTAAAAAGTATCAGGGAATATGTTGCTTTGGGCAACAGTTCTCTGGTGGTTTGTTTATTTGAGTGAGCCCTTTAACACGGCACATATTTTTTTTTCCTAGTGGTTATGAAAAAATATTGATCAGCGTGGCTTTAAAGCCAAATGGAATGAATATAGAGGATGCATCAGGGATTAGTGCACTAAACATTTCAAATGATTTGATGAAAAAATAGATTAATACGGTTTTGTCTTAATTCTGTGAGTGAAATTCTTATTACCCCACTATTCACTAACTGAATAGTGGGGTAACTGCAAATAACAGTCATGCAAACCTAAAGTCATGCATCTGTACACACCTTTGAAAGCTTCATCTATAGTAGTGATAAAGTAGTGTAGTGTTTGGGGCAGGATATCGGAAGTGCCGTATGGTTCCAGTGTGTCATTGAGCTGTTCTTTCTGGTATGAACACTAAATGATTAGATAATCCAACTATATATGTATAGATTTTTTTTCTTTTTCTCTAAAACGTCACCTTTTTTTTTTTTTATCATTGTGCCTTGTGGAGCCTGTATCTTTTGAAGTATCAGCTGATAGTTTGTTGAAGTGATGGCGCCAAGCTAAATGATTGTACCTCGAGGTTCATGTTTAATGGAGGACCCCATTACACATGAAAAATGGGCCTTGTTCTGTAATGGCTGGATAAATCCTGGCCCTGAAGCAGCCACACAGAAAATGCTCTGAAGAGGAAAGTCACTGTGTGGCTAGGTGATGATTTCTCGACTAAAGATGCTACGTGATATTTTGTGATGACATTTTCTGAGAATGCGTTTACAAGTACTGCTGCACTGAGGAATACGTTCACTGCTTGTTTTTTTTTTTATTTATTGGAAAAAAAATACCAACTGGATGTGTGAAAATCTATTTATTCTGAGATAGATGGGATTGTTATGGATTGTTTATAGCTCTGATGTGATGTATGCAAAGATAGCATTGGCATATTGAATAATACTTGGAGATTATGTCAATTAATGTGAGCTATGTGTTTGATCGAGTCAAGGTATTAATTCTATGTGGATCATGGAGGATGAAATGGACAAAGTGAAGGAGAATGTATTTATTCTGTTCTCTGAGTGTTTACAGTAAATGAACCTCAGTGATCATCTATCAAAAAGACAATATTGTCATATAGTGGAATTTGAAAGTGTGTGATCTCTAGAATGCATTATGTTTTGGCATGATTAAATTCTGAAACATTCTCAGATTTTAACATCTTAAAAGTAAATAGTAATTTGAGTAATAACATCAATACATTTTTTTTAATTAGATTTTTGAAAAATGCAACGCAGAAGCTCTTAAAAATCAAACAATGTTCAATTGTTTTGTCTGACAATGCATCCTCACAGTCTTATCTCCACAACACATCATCAGAGATATCAAACAAAGAGTTTTATTCGGATTAAAAAAAGTTGCACACTCACATTAGTTTGTAAAATGTTACAAAGCCATCTTGAGAAAGTTTTGACTGGTGATCACAGTCAGTAAGAATATGGTTTCTATCCAAATGGAGGAAAGACCATTGTTACCTCCACCAGAAGGCTTTTCCATGTGGAGTAATGCCATGGTTTGGGCCTGATTTGCTGTGAAATGTACATATGCATTCTGTTCTTAAGATTTATAAAGGCACATATATCTGAATATATCTGAATCATCCTGTAATTATACGCATGTGCAGTCCCACGTTTAGCCATGAATGGATACTGACACTCCCCTAATATGTAATGTTTATATGAAGATATTGTTTGCACAGAAACCAATTGAGCATGAAAATGAAAATGTGTAGTTGTAGTAATAATCATAAAAGAAAAGAAAGGGGCTCAATTTTTCCCCACACATTCCTTGAGTTTGTGTGAAGGCAAGTGCGCGTACATTTGGTTTTTGCCCAAAATCTCAGCAGAAGGAATGAAGTTAATCTTTTGTTAGGGTAAAGTCCTGACCTGTACTCAAAATAAATGTTGTAGGAGGACCTGAAGTGGTCAGGTGGTGTGAGGAAAAAACCCATTCTGGAGTATGAGCCGTTAACTTTAGTGGAATGGGATGAAATTCAACAAAGCTGGTGTGTACGACTGATCAGCAGTTACCTGAAATATTTAAGTTTCATTTAGTGCTACAAAGGAGAGTTTCACCCAATTCTACTTGGGTTGGTAATTGCCGCTCACAGATATGAATTTATATTTAATGAATAAATGAAAAGATATATTCTATATTCATCTAGCTTCATCCTCCTTACAGACTATTCTGTCTGGCAATCTGATCATGTTTTACATCACATTGTAGAAATAGAAAAAAATGTGCGCTGTCTACAAGCAGCACCACTGCTTATATGAACTGACCATCGCATGACTATATAAGCACGACTCGTAGTCATATCTGAAATACTGAGCTTTATAGCAACAATTGTACGTATCTATTCATATACAAAGGGGTCTCATGTCATTTGGAAGCGTTCAGAAACACACAAAATACACTGAGCAAGCAAACTCAAAACAGACCAGGAAGAAGCACTTAACGCATCAGAAGGAGATCATGTTTCCCATCAGCCTCCTCCCCTGCTCCATACTGATCTCCATTTCTTCAGCCCTCAAGTGACAAGGAGACAAATCGGTCTTGACGAAGCCCAGAGGTAATCAGAGCTCTCCACTGGCCCACAATTACTTGTCCTTTAACAAAGTGATCAATGTGCTCAGCGAGTTTGACCAGCCTGAGCTGGGACGTGCTAAAGTAGACTCTATAGTTGGCTGGATAAAGCTCTGGAATAATGAGGAAGAGAAGAGTTCAAAAGGTAAATCTTTGATGTGGAAAGGAAGGCAGTGCCTCAGGCAGTGCCTCCGGCTTACATGGAGTCCTCTTGCTCAAAGTGTAGGACAGCTGATTGTGAGGTTTTGTTCAGCCTCTTGATTTAAATGTGCAGCAGTTTTTTTTTTCATGCCTTTATGGCAAGAATTACTAATCACATATAGTACAATACCCCGAGCAGATTACTTTAATTTGGACTGTTAGACAATTAAAGCACAACTTTTGATCCCAAATTAAGGAACACCACTTCCCCGCAGTCTCAATATGTAGTCACCTCATGTGCTGCTACTGCTGCACTGATTGCCAGCCACTGTTTTATAACCTATGCTAATATTAATTGCCCATGCTTTGCTGGTCTGATCAGTCAGCCATACACTTATAATGGTCTTTGAAAAATAAGTGATGAGAGGGGAACTGAACCGTCTTTATCCCATAGAGTAAACCTGTAGCACAAACCTGTTTGTTGACTGTTGTATTTCTATATCTGTTTATGTGTACAAAACACACAGGGGATTTTTCCTGCTGTTAACCAAAAATTGTCACGTGGTCACTTTAGAGTGGCTTCCCCTGGGGTTGTGAGTGGCTCCATGTCAAAGTGGCACGGCTGCTGCAGCTTCAGCTTTGACAGAACAGTGCAAAAAATACTTTTACTTGTGCTTGTGTGGGCTGTCGTGATGCATCTCTCTGTCAACATCCACACTGAAAAAGATGGGTTTTTATATACAGTTACAATCAGTTGCATTGGTTCGAGGCTGTTTTGAGAAAAATTGTTTAAGGAGAAAGAAATCCATGCAAACAGATCTGATCGATCCCCAGTTTTTACCTTCCTGATTTGACGGCGAGGTTGAGCTGATACTGTATTTATTTTGCTAGATTTATGTATGGGATCTGTTTCAGCCTCTGTTAAATCTGTTAGTCGTTGCTTCAGCATGACTTCATTTGTCTAACACTGGGCCCAGCACATCAGCTTTACACATGAAAAACACTCAGGCTTCATGTGACTATCCAGACAATTGTGTTCTCATTATTTTTTCATTTTTTGCCCATCTTTTGTGTTTGTGGTTATACAGAAACAACAATTTTACGTACAGTTATGAAACCTTGCCTTCTGCTTTTTGCACCTTCTTTTGCACATACTGTGTGACTTCTGCTATGAATATGAACTAGTGATGATGATTGGTGTCAGCACTTGTATTTTCGTTGGGTTTATACTCAGTTGCCCACTGTTGACAAACATTCGGAAGTGGATAATTAAGAGGTAATGTCTGAGGGCATTCATATAGAGTGCATAATATAGGGTGTATACATTATCATTGCTTATTGTGTAAATTGATCTCAGCTGCTAAACTAAAACTGTGGTTTCAAATGTTTGTGTAATTTGAGAAAAAGTGACAAATAAAGCAACAAAGCTTGTGCTTTCTCAATGCTCTTTAAAACATTCAAACTTGAAGAAAAAGCGGCCCATGTTCTCTAAAAACTTTTGTCCATTTCTGCTGCTGAGCCTTGAAGATGGGAAATGAAATTCATTGATTGTCTGTTGACCTCAAGCCCAGATCTGGAGCAACGCTGCGATGCCAGCCTGACCATGTATTGGTATTTTATAACTCTTAAACTGCTGCACTTTGATTCAGACCTTTCACGCTTTCTGCACTGTTAAAGTCAAAGTAGGAAATTGACGTATAAAAAGTTGATCAATGTAAAGACCAGTAGTGGTTTTATGTTGTGGGTGTCAAGATATTGTGATGTAATGTCAGTGGAGCTGGTGGTTTCCTGGCAGACACTTGAGGGACTCAAACACCTGCCTCAACAGGGACATTTCAATTTGAAGGGCTGATGCTTACAGCTGCAAATTACTTGAAGTACATTTGCTGTTGAACTGCTGTTGAACACTACTACCAGCAAATGACTCTACAAAAGTGTTGTGTATGTTTTTTTTCCCCGACTCCCCACACCAGATAGGGGAACTTGTAGATTGTGGTTTTTCACGTATGAGATATGAAGAGACAATGTCTTGGTTGGAATCCTGTCAGCTTCTGCTAACACACATGCTCCTCATTAACTCAGCAAGGCTATGCCAAAATAATGAATTGTAGAAATGAACACAGGACAGTTTCACAAGCCGATTTTTACGCTTCATCTGATTACTGTGTGCAAAGCTCAGCGATCAAAGGAATATATTTCAGGTATCAACTCAGCCAGTTTGCCCCATAGGCTTATGTTTGAGTGTGCAATGCTTTTGTTGTTGATCAATAAGTCAGAAGAATAGGCTACTGTTTTGATAATTTGAGTGATTTGTCAACCAAGAATGCTCAGAACGTATTGGTTGAGCTTCTTGAATAGTTAAGGTTTGCTGCTCTTATGCAGTGAAGGTCTTCGTAAGTGCATATCCATATAAACAACCCTACATTAGTTTTTGGCTATGCGAAGGGCACATTTTTGTAGTGCCTGACATTTTTCAGATTAGGGGAATAATAGATTAACTGAAAAACTGCTTAAGAGATGACTCAATAAAGAAATCAATAGCTGTCTTAAAGTGGATTTTCATGCATTTTCATTCTCCAAACAAGCACTATTATTCAATCATTGTCAAGATCCCTGCCACAACTGTCCTTTAGTCCTGTCCATAGTCCTGCTGCTCAGAACTCTGTAGTTTATTCATGCCTTTAAACCCTGCTTGGTCCCTCTGATCATTCCTTGGAAGCAACAATGATGGGCTGTGAGCTTAGGCTGTATTGAAGACTTACAGACTGATATGTGTCCTTCACTGGATAAATGACATGGTGCAGCAGCCTCGAACTGCATTTAAAAAGCTCAATTTCACCATTTTCCCCCTCTGCAGAGCACACACAAATCTGAGCTCTGGGTAGAAAACTCACCTTGGGTTGTCGTGTATAGGTGAACTTTTAAGGACATGCACATTCCACTTCCCTTGAAATGAATGTATTAGCACTCAAGCCCCATGTGCTTGTACCACTGTTACGAATGAATGCTAAACAGCACTCGCTGCAATTTCAGGTGACCTCCCATTAAAACTGCACTGAGGCAATTAAACCTGCAGTGTGGGTTCCTAAAATTGACTCTCACAAATGGCATACTAGAAATTAGCAACGTAATTACAGAGAAACCGCCTGGTTTCCAACATCGCACCCTGATTTCATGCTGAAACCGTGAAAAGCCTCTGAGCCAGTGTTGTCATGGTTCACAATGTTCTGGTGCCTGGTTGGGAAAATGAATACCTCTTTCAGATGAGTGTCGACATGCTGGAATGTATTCACCTGCTGTATTTGTCAGTCGGTGGGTGGAAGTAGAGGAGGAGTACAGTGAATGTGAAGGAGAGTACAGTGAGGACAGCCCTGATTTTGTGTGTGTGTTTCTTGCATTACTAATAATGGGCAGACCACATGATTCAGAGACTGTATTAGCCTGACAAGAATCAGTGAAGGGGAGTTTGACAGGAGGAAAGAATGACATAGCTGACTCCAAGGATGAATTAGAAGACAACATGCTCCATTGAACAGAAAAGCAAAACAGTTCCTGCTTTTGTCTCTTGAAATTTCTTTGGAACTGCTCTGCTTATCTTTGTTTTTCATTTAGTTTTTTTGTTTTTTTTTGTTTTGCAAAGCTTTTGTTGATTTGTTGTCTTTTAGTTTTTCCTCAAGTGACATCCATAAGGTCAACGAATCTCATGTTTCTCAACAAAATATTACTGGAGCCTCTGATACCAGATCATACTTTTATGGCAAATGTTTAATATTAAAGAGGAAGAAGATAAAACACTTGTTGTCTCTGTCTTCGGGGCACTGTTACTCTCAAGAGCCCAGCCCTGTGCTCAGAAGGCCTGGTTGACTTTCAAACTGGCAATCCTTCACTTTTTTAATTGGACTCACCACATGCGCTCTAACATCCACATATGGATTATCAATGAGCCATGACCGGATCACTTAAAGACAGCCTGAACACTTAACATCACATTAACAGCCACAGCTGCCAGCATCAATACAGCAACAACGCCGTCTGCCTAATCCATTTGAGCTGTACCCTTTACCACCTTTCCTGAGGGAAGAGCTCAGTGTTTTACCTTCACCTCATATTGAACTGAAACGTCTTTCGTTGCACTGAGCTGAGAGGTCAATGTTTACCATGTAGTGCATAATTCAGACGGTCATATATGCAGTCTAGTTAACATCATGTAAATTTTATGAGCAAGAACTCGACGTAGTTGTGTTAGATATACACAGGCATTCTTTTTCTGAAATCTCAGTAGGGTTAAGTCACTTCTGTGGGTGTGCATTTAAAGGGTGTGTTTCTGAACTTGAGGAAAAACATTTTGAGTTCAGTAGCAGATGAGATCAACTATGCGTACAACAACAGTTACACTGTTGAAGATTGCTCTGTCATGCATGGCTTGCTTTGTGTCATCTTTTACACCACAAGTATTTTTATTGTCACTAATTCAAGCATAAAGAAAAGTGTTTGGATTATTGCATCGGCTCTTTGTGGAATTTCTACCTTTGCATTAACTTTCTTTTCTGCCAAAGATCCAGAAGCTCCTTATTATTTATTACTGCAGTAAGTGTTTTTGAGATAAAAAAGTTTTCTTTTTCCAATCTACAGGATTCTTTATCAACCTCTTCATCAGCCTTATTAATCCGACAATACACAGTGTTGAAAAAGAGTTAGATATTATAGATATATATTTTTTTGGCAGCACTGTTTTATGAAATGGAAATATCAGTGTATAGTGCTTAATTTCATTCATGTTTCTCCAAAGCAAAGCCTTACACATATGATGCACTAGTGTGCAAAAATCTGGGTGCCTTCGGGGTCAAAATGTCTGTCACACTCAATAGTTACATAAATCATCTAAATCTAGAACTGATTCCCAAAAGGAATTACAAATGAATTGTTCTTTTTAAATGTTAAATTGTTATTTCTGTTATCCTGAGTTTTACTTAGTTCCAAGGCTTCTACCCTCTGTCCAAAACCACGTGATTTAGCACAGTTGGTGAATCTATACTGACATGGCTTATAGGTCTGATGGACTCGCAACTCATCCAGGGTGTAGCCTGCTTCTGTGACACCCCCTGTGGGTCTGAACACTATGAAGCTGCCGTAGAAGATGAATGGATGGATGGCTAGACAATGGAAAGAAGCCTGTTGAGCCCAAAGAAGTTTGGGATTCTAGAACTTATTTAGCTTGGTATGGCTAGAGTTTGCCCACAGACCCTGGTACCTACAGTCAACATCCATGGGTTAGCCCCTCTATGCTGCTAAGTACTCTGAAAACCAAAATAATTGGAGGAAAAGCATATTTTTTGGCTCATGTAGTGATTAAGAAAAGAGAGTTAACAGGAATAGTGGAGATCAAGTTGAAGTCTGGATGATGATCAGTGGAGAATTGCTCGTGAGTCGAATCAAAATGCCCCCTTTTTACAGAAAATTATTAATTATTATTATTCTTTAGTTTGGTTGCACAGAGATTAGCTAGTTATTTAGAAAAGAATAGCTTAATAGATACTACTGTGCAGAAGGCAGGAATACCAGGTTTCGCAGGGTGTTTAGAGCACACTAGCATGATTTGACATCAGATTCAGACAGCCAAGATTGAGAAAAAAGACTTGCATGTTATATTTCTGGATCTAGCAAATGCATTTGGTTCAGTGCCAAATAGCCTTATTTGGAAAGCATTTGAGTATTTTAGAGTGCCTGTAGTAGTGGTTAACTTAGTAAGAGCATATTTTCAAGATATTAGACTGTGCTTAAGTACAGCAGGTTTCACAACAGGTTGGCAGAGGCTAGAAATAGGCATTATGGCAGGGTGTACAATTTCTCCGTTAGCATTTACAATGGCCATGGAGATAATTATTAGAGCTTCCAAGTGGGTTGTAGGAGGAGAGAGACGTCAGGATGGCATGCGCCTTACGCCAATTAGAGCATACATGGATGATATGACGTTAGTGACTACAACAGTGCCATGTATGAAGAGAATACTTGAGAGACTTAATAAAAATCTAAAGTGGGCTGGGATGAAAATCAAACCTACAAAGTCTAGAAGTATCTCAATAATTAGAGGGAAATTAAGTGATAGAAAGTTTGTAATAGATGAAGAAAGCATTCCAATAATAAGGGAAAAGGCAGTAAAGAGTTTAGGCAGGTGGTACCAGGCAAACATGAATGATGGAAAGCAGTCAGTGCAGTTTCGGGAAGATGTTGCTGAGGGACTGGATAGAATAGATAAATCAGAGCTTCCAGGAAAGTTGAAGCTGTGGTGTCTGCAGTTTGGATTGTTTCCTAGGTTGATGTGGCCACTGTCTGTGTATGAGATTCCATTATCTGTTGTAGAAAAAATGGAAAGATTAGTTAGCTTTTATATTAGGAAGTGGCTAGGTGTTCCTAGCTGTTTAAGTACTGTGGCACTGTATGGGAAAGGCATACTCCAGCTCCCAGTATCTAGTCTAGTAGAGGAGTTTAAATGTACTAAAGTTAGGACAGAGCTCCTGTTAGCTGGGAGTAAAGATGTGGTAGTCAGTAAGGTGGTTCCAAACCCAACCAAGGGGAGGAAGTGGAAACCAAGATTGGCAGCTCAGGAGGCAGAAGCAACTCTTAGACATACAGAGATTGTGGGTAATGTGCAAATAGGCCGGGGAGGCTTGGGGCTTGGCCCAGGCAAACCAGTGTCGAGTAGAGCAGGTCCCAAGGAGAAGAGAAAGCTAGTTGTTGAGCAGATTTGTAGACAGGAGGAAATGTTAAGGGGTGCAAAGGCAGTGGCTCAGGCTAAGCAGGGACGGTGGGTGAATTGGGAAGGTGTAGAAAAGAAAAAGCTTAGTTGGAAAGAACTGTGGAGTATGGAGGAAAGGAGTATTAGATTTTTGATAGGGGCAACATATGATGTATTGCCAACTCCCCAGAACCTAAAACTCTGGGTAAATGGAGACCCGTTATGTTCGT
This sequence comes from Odontesthes bonariensis, assembly GCF_027942865.1. Lineage (NCBI taxonomy): Eukaryota > Metazoa > Chordata > Actinopteri > Atheriniformes > Atherinopsidae > Odontesthes > Odontesthes bonariensis. Next base: position 13,405,376 of record NC_134524.1, on the reverse strand, counting down.
TATGTTCAGGTACTGCAACTCTAAAGCATATTTTGTCAGGTTGTAAGGTTAGTCTGTCACAAGGCCGGTATACATGGCGACATGACCAAGTATTAAGAAGTTTAGCTGCAGGTATTGAAGATAAACGAAGGCAGGTAAACTTAGGAGGGTCCAAGGTACAGAGAGTTGCAATTCAGTTTGTTCAAGAGGGGGAGAAAGTTAAAAAGACGATAAGGAGGCACGGCAGCTTGGAGGATGCTTGTGATTGGGAGATGCAGGTAGATTTAGGAAATAAGCTTGTTGTTCCCCAGGAAATAGCCTCTACAAACCTAAGGCCTGATATAGTCTTGTGGTCTAGGAGTAGAATGAGAGTCTATTTCATAGAGCTGACTGTTCCTTGGGAGGAATTAGTAGCGGAAGCATATGAAAGGAAAAAGCTTAGATATGTGGAGTTGGGGGCAGAAGCAGAGCAGCGAGGATGGAAGGTTAGAATCTGTCCAGTGGAAGTAGGATGTAGAGGATTTGTTGCAAAGTCTGTTGTCTCATTGTTGAGGGAGCTAGGTGTAAGTGGACAGAGTGTGAGGAAAATAGTGCAGGAGGTTTCAGATAAAGCAGTAAAATCCAGCCAGTGGATTTGGATTAGAAGATGCAATAGCAGCTGGGGGCCCAGCAGGGGGGGCACTTAGGGTAAATAGACTTTTGAAAAAGCAAAGAAGAAGTTCAAGCTATTTAAGTGGAGGGTTTGGCACATGTGATCCTTTTGAAACCAGGCGGCCATTTTGGGTGAGTTGGCTTGGAGTGAGTTGGCTTGGAGTGAGTTGTATGGATTTGTTTTTGCTGGCATTGTTAGTGATTATAGGATTGTTTAGGTGAGTTTGTCTGCTGAATCTGCTAGTGTGTCTTGTCCTTCCTCCACCTCTGGCACCCTCTATATTTTCATTACCCCTACCCGAACCAGGGTTTGAATCCCATTCCTGCTTTTCTTACCTCTTTTATTTCTTCCCCTACCCGAACCAGGGTTTGCATCCCCACCCCGCTGTAACTGGTGTGCAGTTGGTGAGAGGCTGAGGTAGATTATGGTTGTTGTGGTGTGAGGGGCAGTGTTGGCTGGCATTAGGGGGGTGACTCTGGGACGCCAGTGGTCATTGTCTAGCCTCCTGGAGGTGTCGTGGGCCCAACTAGACGAAACACTGATGAAAGGAGGTTCCCACCTGATGACCCCAATGATATGTTGGTCAGCAGTGCTCATTGATCTATACGGAGTGTAGGGAATTATTCACTGAGTCTGGTCCTTTATTTTATTTTATTTTTATTTTCTTTAGCACAAGTTTCTTGTGTTAATATTGAAGAACCCTAACTCTAGGGAACCCTGCACTGTTTTTTTGACCTTCACATCTTCTCTGCACCCTGACCACAAAATCCAGCATCTCAAGTTTGCAAATGAACGCCTTCATAAACAAGCCTTTTCCTGAGGACTAATGAAGTGAAAATACATCTTACTTCCTGCAATGAGCAAAGATATGTTTGGAGAAAAAATGATTGAATGAAAACAATACTACCATGTTCAGTCATGATTATTCGGGCTTGCGATGCAGCCAGACGTTATGGAGATATTTTTCCAGCAGAAGGATAAGTGTTTGCATATTCTGGAAGCTCACATTACACTCTGTCAAAAAAAAAAAAAGAAAAAGAAAGCGGAACATGAACAGATTCCTTCTGCACAAGGATAAAAACCCAATTACCCTAAAAACAGCAAAAGAGCAGTGAATGAAAGAAGAATTTCACAGAATTAGGAGATGAAAAATTGACAAAGATCCACCTAAACAGGAAACTAAAGGAACAAGTATTATTCCATTCATCACTAGTTATTATTGTGTCGTGTATTTGGTTCTGAAGCAATTGCCTTTCCTTCAACTCGGCGTGTTAAGAGCCACCAGCAGCAGCAATCAAAGCTTTGTTCTTTGCTGTGGGTGTGAAGCGTGTGCATCTGAATTAGTCTGACAGGATATGAGCTGAGCTGTAGCATCGACTCAGATGGCAGTCTATGGCCAGCTGTGGTTAGGTTTAGTCTCTGTCATTGCAATCACAAAGGTTTTAGGAGTAAATATGGACATTTTAGTGATGCATTTCCCGATAACTTGACAAACAGTACAGTAGACTTGGGCTGTTGCTTGAAGGTGTATGCCTGTATGAACTGAGCATTTTGTAATACTTGAGACTTTGTAGCGAGTACAGCTTCTAACTTCATATCAAAGATGCAGGGAGCTGCAGAGTCCCCAAACAGAATTAAAGTATTTTGATACCAACAAACGTTGGTGACCTGTAGAGGCAAGAAACTATACACACGCTAATATCCCTTCTCAATCTGCAAGGATTAATGAATAGAGGCTGTTGCCTTTAGTTCAGCATTTAAATTAGATGGTGAACGCATCTTTTGCTCCTCTAATCTAATTTTTTATCACTGCTGTTCACATTTGTTGTCTTCCGACAGTCTATCAGAGAAAACTAAATCTAATGTTCCCACCCAGCATCATCATTGCTTTTTCTCCGGCCCTGATAGTCAGCTGAAAGCTGTCTTAGCGTGATGAAACTCATGCTGCAACTTCCCAGTGCTGACATGTAATATTGCTTTGATGTGAGGAAACCTAAGAAAGGGACACGATACTCGAGTTTCACAGTAGCTGCTGGCACATATAGCATTTGGTTACGGGCTGTAGGTCTGTTGATGAAGAAGAAGGCTTCCAACATGTCTCACCATTTACACAAGGAAGCGGGTTTCCCCTCTGCTCTCTGCTTTATTAATAGAGAGCTGGCGCTTGTTGTCCAGGGCTGCAGCCACAGTGGTAGCATCATTTACACAGTTTGTGTGTCACCTGTCACAGCTGGTGATAAGCTGTCATCAGAGCCGGTCTAATAGATTTTAGATGAGACTCTGGCCTGAGGCAGTTGATGAATGTGTCATTCATGGCACTTTGTTGACCCCGGGACTGTTCAAGGTTGGCCACCCAAGCATATACAATTTCCATTTTGAACTCCTTTTTTGTGAAATTGTCTTCAAATGATGTGGTAAAAAAAAAAACTTCACACACAAGATTATCCAAAAGCAGTTGTGTCAACAGCGATGAAAGTTTTCATTTTAGTGGTTTGGAATTCAAAACTGGTGCATCAAAATGCATTTTTGTTCAATTCGGTACAATCGGGTTTGACTCCTACAGCTTTCTTCGGCCTGAACAGTTGCTTTTGGTGGCCAATATAAGGACTTTTTTGGTGAAAGTTGCTATATTGCTCACTGGGGAATTCATGGCAACAACTTATTCAACTCATACTAACTCAAATGTTGTTTATTTATACCATTAAAGGGATAGTTCGCCTCTTTTGACATGAAGCTGTATGACATCCCATATTAGCAATATCATTTATGAACATTGACTTACCCCCCGCTGCGTCCTGTGAGCCGAATTCCAGCTGAGTTTTGGGGTCCACGGAGCTAGTCCAGCTAGTTGGCTGGGGTCAAAAAAATAAAGCGTTTTGCTTCTCAAAAAAATATCCGTTCAAAAGAGTAATACATTTGCATCACAAAATGTTGTCCAGGAAAAAGTCAGACCTCACTTCGCTTGGCGCTATTTTTGCCTCCCTTGATATCAATGTGCCCAATGTAAAACTGTGCAGACCGAAGAGCAGACCGAGCACTCCCTAGCCACCTAGCGATAGCTGCATCTGTTACGGTGTTTACTGCTCGGAAGCAGGGGATTGCTCGGTCTGCTCTTCGGTCTGCACAGTTTTACATTGGACGCATTGATATCAAGGGAGGCAAAAATAGCGCCAAGCGAAGTGAGGTCTGACTTTTTCCTGGACAACATTTTGTGATGCAAATGTATTACTCTTTTGAACGGATATTTTTTTGAGAAGCAAAACGCTTTATTTTTTTGACCCCAGCCAACTAGCCGGACTAGCTTCGTGGACCCCAAAACTCAGCTGGAATTCGGCTCACAGGACGCAGCGGGGGGTAAGTCAATGTTCATAAATGATATTGCTAATATGGGATGTCATACAGCTTCATGTCAAAAGAGGCGAACTATCCCTTTAAATGTGATTCACAGGAGCATCTTCTGAGATAGATTCCCTACAGGAGGCAGGATACGTAACACATTTCAGATCAGTAAACTATTTTGGTGATTTGTCTGTGCTCTGAAATACATCTTAGATGAGTATTCACCATGTGTTTTATCACACACCAACATCAAATATCATCATGAATGGTTCAATTATAAACAAGCAACAAGGGCATAGTTAGGGTCCTGGAGAGGAGAAGGAGGATATGCTCATACCAAGAAACAAGATGGGTACATTTGAAACCATGATACACATGTTTGGTCACCTCTTACTTTTCATTCATGAAGTCTTTTTTTTGGTTTCACTGTCAAACAACCTTGATGTGAGCTTTTTTTCACAACTGTCAGTGGAAGCATAAATCAAGTCATATGATGAATGTAAGTATGTAACCTAATCAGGCGAGCCACGATGGATGGCATATCCAATGGCGTAGCCTGCCCTTCTACAATTTATATTTGCATCAAAGTTTAAAAACAAATTTAAACTTCTCATCTGTGTTTTGGTATGACCTCGAGCTCTGTGTTTGGGGCTTTAGCCACTTAGTTTAACCGCCTTCCTTTTTCTATGTTTTGTATTTGTTTTTCCACATATTTTAGCTGTCTTATCCCTCTTGATTTTTTATTTACTTTGAAGTTTGTGAAAACAAACCTAAATGATTATCCGTCTCCCTGAGGTAGAGCTTGTTCTCTTTTTAGGCAATGTGAGGATTAGCTAACCTTCATATACAAGTCATGATTTGAGTCTTCTGAGCACTAATGAAGAGATCTGTTTAGCCTAGCTCTGTTGGCTACACGGCTTGCAGCTGTGGAGGAAACCCTAATCTTAAAATTTAGCGTTATTATCTGCAAGTTGAATTGAACTCAGTATGCCAAGTAACTTGTTCAAATTTAGTTTTTACAGACTTTTGATTTATTGAGACATAAAGTGAGCAGATCCAAGACCAAAAAACAGATACGGCTTGTTATAAAACAGTTTGTCTTAAATGTAAAAATCTGTGACATACTTGCATGATGACATGATATCCTCCTTGTGCTTTGTTTTTCATGCTTTGCTCAGTTGAGCACAGGTGCCATTAAAAAATCTCATTACAAATTCTGTATGCACTGTTCATTCCCTTTTATGTTTAATATAGCTTGATAAATTCCCCAACCTCTCAGCTGAGCTAGATATGTGACTGAAATAGAGGGAAATGATTAAACTGTGCTTGTTTAATATATGTTTTTGAACTCAATATGAATCTTCTGTGCTGCAGACTAAACTGCTCCCTTGTTATTTCAAGCGTGACACAATTGGCTGAGATAATGTGTTGAATTGTACAGTATACAATATTGCTAAAACAAAGTGAAGTGAGGAGTAATGTTTATTGCTGTTGGGGCTCAGGACTGCACCAGTTCAAAGGAGCATTAAATCCGGCTTTCATTTGGCATCCAGATTGCTTACTTAGCAATGTTTTTGTCCCCAAATCACTGCAGCGATCGCACTGCTGCTTGTACCATGGAAGGTTTTATTGGGTTCATCCTCGCATCTCAGCATGGATTTCATAGTTTTTTTTATTTGAAGATGAATCTGCTGTGAGAAGTTATGATTCAGAGTGAACACTTTGCTCATTATGCTGCTGTAATGTAATAACCCACTGAGTTAAGAGGTGACAAGGGGGTTCGGTTGAGGAAAGTAAAAGCAGGATTTTTGTGTCCTAGTGACAGTCCAGGGTGTTTTGTCATTTGTTAGTGCCAAGTGAAAATTGTTGTAATATTTTTGGGCACGGCTTCATACATTCATCAACTGACTGAGTTGAAAGGCACAATTCTTGCGCTAGTCTTGTGAATCTTTGGACGTTTTGGACATTTTCGATGTCATATACGGCTCAGTGAACAGTGATCTGAAACTGCGGGCAGGGTGTCACCATGGACAGCAGCTACATGTCAGGGTGTAATGAAAGAAGGTGACACAGGCCGGCTTATACAGTGCACAATGGCAGCAGGTGGGGCTGCGTTAATGACAGATCAACTTGAGTGGGTGCAATTGAGCCTCACACCTAACGGGCTGCTTGGCTGTTGGACAGCCTCGTGTAACTGCTGCTGCAGGATATCAGTCTGTATCTGTGTGACGTGTGTTATCTGCAGCGTGACTGCAGATAAGACACGACAGTTTATTTTTCAACTGTGTTTCTATAAGACTCAATTTGCTGCTTGGGCTTTATGATGCAATAGATCAGCTTGATTAGAATTGCGACCGGTCAGCTCTCCAGCTTTTAGCATGGCTTTACAAATGTTATTTAGTGAATATATCGTCAAAGCTGTTGCTGCTGAGTCATTGTACTCCGCTTCTGTTTACAATCAGCAGTTGAAGAAGAAAGTTCAGACATTTCCTGTATACAACTTGCTTCCTGTTATCTATGCTGTTACATACATTCCACCTTGTGGAACAGTTTTGACATATTTTGTTTGCTAAGACAGTGCCGGACGCTGGAATTCATAAAACATACAGTAAAAGTGGCTGAAAGGTCCTGCTTTACCAATGCAGTGGAAGTTTGGCTTTGTGCTCCACTATTTGTTTGTGATTGATGGCAAGTGAAAGTGACGCTCACTGTGAGGTCTCATACCCACTGATTCAGACCATCTGGGCAGGTAGCAAAGCCCAGTGTCCTTACTGCACCATATTATGGTTTGAGCAGTCTTAGAATAATAGTTGTTGGAAATGGAGGTGTTGTAGACAGCAGACAAATGATGATTGTGCTGCTCTAGAGACTATATCTAAGGTGGCAGGTGTGCCTTTTATTGTTGTGCATATACAAACCCTCACATAATCTGCTATTTGGTGGCCCTTTTTTCATGCTATCATTCATTCTTGATCCATTATTATCATTAGTTGGCAGGCTTTTTCTAATTCTGTGCAAACTGCTGCTCGGAGAGTTGTTGGTCTCATTTATTCAAGTGATAATTGCTGTTTTTTTTTTATATATATATATATATATATATCCACATATCATGTGGATACAGCATAATGGCAGCCATTTTTCCCTTGTTTGCCAATACATTGAAGCAGTTCCCATTCACACTTTTCATATTTAGTTCTAAATTGATGCCACTGAAACGGCTGAATGTCGGCAATTTTTCTGTGTGCTTTCAATTTAATTTCCCTTTTGAAATGTTGCTGCTTTACAGTTCTTAAGTTTCAGAGAAAAGTTGCTGTAAAGAACTGACTGCTGCTGAGAGCTTTCCCTCATAACTCTCAGAAGCCACAGAACAGGGTAGATCATCACGACTCCATGTAGTTTTTTTTACATTTGGATTCTCACCCAAAGCTGACGGGGAATTCTGATGTATATTGGAAAAGATTTATAGTTTGTTAGAGAAGGAGTTCTGACACCTTTGCAGTGTGCTTTTGGTAGGCTGTGTGTTACGTCATGGAAAAGAAAAAAAGTATGTCTGTTCTCTGTTATTTACATTGTTCTTTTCATCAAGAGCACCTAATCTTTTTGTAAAATCTGTGTGTGGTTGTTTTAAGGCAGAGTGGTTTTCAACTATATACTGTTTGGAAAGGAGAAATTGCATCACAGCATGAATGCTTTTAGCAAGATAACATAACATTGCTGTAAAGTAAACAGCATGAAGATGATACCTCAGGCACAGTATGTATTTGGAAGCAAGTATGCTCTTTGACTGATGTTTTTAGATCATCTGCGCCCTCTGCTGTCCATAATGGGGCACTACGTAGGTCCATTTCTCACCCCCCCTTGGTTAAAAAAGTTTTGATGTGTGTAAAGGGATGTTATTTAATAATAGGAAAAGGTTTGATCTCATTCATTTATTTTTGCTCATGGATGCTCCTTTGTGATGGTTGTTGTGAAATTAAGAGAATTGAATGTACCAGCATATTAGACAGCTGATAACAGCTGGGTTTTCTGAACTGATCAGCAGCAACAGGAAGTGATAATAAGCAGATCTCAATAGATCCTTTGTCTGTTTTGTCAGTCCACTTTCCTTTTGTTTCAATGACTTGAGGCCAGCATTGAGGTCATGGCATCTTTTGTCCTGAAGAACACACCCCACATTAGTTTCATAGATTGGATGTCAGTTCTCTTGCTAATATGTCTCCAGCATGCATCGGGCATCAGGATAGACAGACTCATGTTACAGTACAGGGAAAGCTTGAAGTTCCCATGCTTGCATGCAAATACAAAAATGGATGCTTAACTCCTATCTGTTTGTCCTTTCTGTGACATTAACATACATAAATGCAAAAGCTGATACTGATAAAGTTTTGCTGCCACTTAGTGGACAATATGGATATTATTCTATTAGAGGTGAGCCAATAATCCTTGTAAAGAAACTGAGCCATTGAAGAAATGTTTAAATTAACATTAACAAAACCAAAACAGATATACTGTACAAACTAAATACATATTTGGATCATCACAAATACCAATGTTATGTATACATGACTGGTATACATGTACAGTATACTTTGTACTGTTGTCTTAGATATATAGGGGTTATATTATAGAAGCACTGGACAAATAGCTTGACAGACACATTACATTTTAAATGTTGAAACCAGTATATTTTTCTTCATAAATTCTCTGCATTAAATATTACACTAAGTCTCAAAACTACTAATAGTACTCAAGCATTCACATAGCACTAATTAATCATTTGTAAAATCAACTTAGGCCCGCTTTAACTGTAGATAAATGTTTAAAGCATCAACATTCATCAGCTGATACTCGTTTCTTTACATTTTGTGTTTATAACATAAGGTGTTAATGATATAGACCAAAGATTAAACAGAAACTTCTGGGATATTGATTAAACAGCACAGCAGTAAAACCAAATGAATGAATTGGATGAAGATTTTCTTTCTTTTTACATTAATTTTATAGACTCCTTTTTCAAGGGCGATGTAGGATTTAGGATCTTGTCAAAAGAAAAGTGGGGTATTGGGAATCAAATTGTCAACCTTGTATTTAAAGGATGATTACTCCCTGACCCGAGAGTGCAGAGACATGTATTTTGTCGTTGTGTTTGAATAAACTGCCAAGTGTAAAGCTGTAAAACTCTATCTAAATCATATGGCAGATAAACTGATACTCACCTTTAAAGATTGGGCATGGAACTAATAATCTGGTCATTTTCGTACTTGGAGTTCCAGTACATGGATATAAATCAAATTTATGATAGTAGCTGCTTAGATAAAATGATGTATGGAGCAGAAACCTCTTTCTGCACTGACCAGTGGGGTAAATGCATCTGTACTCTAATTCTCCCACTACTGAGTGGCTTACTTTGTAATGTATACCATCTCAATCCCATCCAGGAGAAGCAGCCATAGGTGCCTAAGGAAACTGCAGCTGTGGATGAATGAGCAGCTAAATTTATTTTAATAATCTATGCTCTAGCTGGAGTATTAGAACGGCTTCACACTCTCATAAAACAGCATTTTATGGCAAAGAACAGTGTTCAAAGTCACTAGAATCATGAAAACAGTCATTTCGCCCCACAGAACAAGGACATTGGTAATCAAAAGAGCAAGTGTGAATCAGGGGATGGGCGGTATCTTTTAATATAGTACTGAAAATTGAATTATAGAATACTAAATTGGCCTATTTACATTCTGGCAGCCATTATCAACCCTTCACGTGGTTTTGCTTCTATCAACATAATTCCTAGTAAACTCTTTTTTATTTCAATTATTTAACTATTACTGTTATCAAACTAAATACAGTAAGTAATGCCAATTCTACCAATTAAGACCAATTTTTAGAAGCATGTTGTTTCAGTTGTCTAAAAAAAACTTGCCATGGAAAAGGGATGCATTTTGATTTAGGTTGCATTTACATTGTGAAATGACTCCGAAAAGCTTTCTTAAAGGGATAATCCGGAGTAAAATGCACTTTAGATCAATTTACGGGATGTTGGGAGTACATACGTTGAGTTGACATCAAAATCATGTCATTCGGATGTGTTTTGAGAATTTCAATTTGACTGTTTTTAGCCAAAAGTCGTTAGCCTGGAGGTGACGGGGGCATATCATGTCACCGCTACAAAACGCTATTTTTATACCTCTTCTACAGCTCCAAACAACATAACACTTACGTGGTAGTGAGTAGAGGGTCCCTAAAGCCAAACCGAAGTGTCCCGAGGTCTTCATGTGGTCGGATATAGAGTCCAGAATGAATTTAATCAAGCCAGTACCTGCTCTCAATCAGAGCCTCTTCCGTCAACAGGAGGCTATCTCACGCGAGACATCACGTCACGTGAGTCCGTAGTTGATTGCCGAGTGTGGAGTAACTCGCTCTGGAAAGTCACAATTTCGTTGCCATTTTTTTTACAAACATAGTCCAGTATTTCTTTCGAAAGTGAAATGAAGTTGTATGCAACAGCAAAGCCTAGCTTACTGACAGGTTGGAATTTTGAAATGTCACGTGACATGGCATAAAGTGCATTTTACTCCGGATTATCCCTTTAACATGCGCAGCTCACAGCCAGGCTGCAGCTGCTCAGCATGGCAGGTAGACATGAATGAGGAAAAGCAAATTCTCCTAGCTATTGAAGGGTAAATCGACTGCATTTATAAAGCTCTTGTCTAGTCTTGTTGACCACTCAAAGGGCTTTTACACCATAAGCCACATTTACTCATTCAAACATATATTCATTCAGCACTTCTTTATTTATGCAGTACTTTCTCTTTATCATACATTCTCGCACACCAGTGAATGCATTGGAGGCAATATAAGATTCAGTGTCTTACTCAAGGACACTTTGACATGTGGACATGGGAAGCCAAAAGTCAAGCCACTGACTCAGTTGGTAGACAACTGCTTTGCCCATGTAATAAAAAAAAACGGGGTATTTTTCTTCAAGTTTTGACAAAGATGTGACAGCTTTAATGCAGTTTATAAAAGAAAATATGAGTATGAGGACAAAGCTGACACTCAGTGGGGTTACATGGCACTGAAAGGATCGGATAATTGGCTAAATTACAATAAGAATGAGTTGAGCAAGGGTAATAATCCTTGGATATATGGCGGTGAATGAATCGAATCAAACTCAGGCATTCGAGAAAATGGCGAATGAAGAGCAAGATGAAGGTACCTCCCTCTCCATTTTGTTTGTGATGAGCTGCTTATTGCACAAAAACGTGATGCACGGCGGCGCATTCTCCATCGCGTTTGTTTCTTTCTGACGGCGACAACAATTGTAATATCGTCTCTTCCGACTTCTGGTTCACAACCACAGGAAAAAATCTCGAGCATGCGCAGAACGCAAAGTCTAATTCACCACGTGCTTCACCCGTCTACAAGCACGTTTAATTTGACTTTCAACCGAGTTATCTCGGGGTCTTAATCCGATCACGAGTAATCCGATCCGATCCAATTTCTTGTCAGAATAAGGTGTCTACATGCACTTAATAACTCAATCTTATTGAAATTTTGCCAATTATCCGATCCTTTCAGTGCCATGTAACCCCACTGACTTAGTCAATAATAAGGAGAAGTTGTAAGAGATTTTAAACTCACTTCTTCGCTCATAAACAGAGGGAACTCTGGGAATGTGTCGTTACTGGAAGCAAAACTCAACACAATGTCTTAACCCTATTAGGAACACACACAAAATTCAGGCAAAAACAAAGTCAAGCTATAACGCAAACTAACTGACAGAAGCAGTGGTGTACCAGTAACCCTAGATTAAATTACAGTTCTGTCTTTTATCAAGGGAGTCTAATGACTGGGAAGAGAGTTGTGCTTCGACAAAATCAAACAGTAAAAATACCCTAAATATAGTATATATTTAAACTGAAATAAATCTCTTCAGGAGATGATACAATTTGCTGCTGACCTTCTTTACATCACTGCTTTACTCAGGTTCTGTATTGGTATATTTCTGTTCCACCAAAATAATCGCCAAACCGTTCCTTTAATGTTATACAAACCTTATGTTATGGTCTCAACCCACAGCAACCTCTGCGCAGCTCAACTTGTCTGATTCATCGCTCTCATCATGGTTGAACTGCTGTTCACAAGCTTCCTGCAGCTATGGCTTAAGTAAATTTCCATTTTTCTTTGCACACAGTTGAAAAGACAGTGGGGGCAACTACCCACCTATGGCTTGCCAGTCTGTGTATGAGTCATGAGCAGCTACATACAAACAGGATTTCTTTTAATGAAGTGCTGTATATGGCATCAGATGGATGGGGGAGAGGCAACAAAATATAAAAGAGGTTTATTCCGAGAAAAAAAAAAAAGCATGGAGACCACCACTTATGATAATGAACAGCCATCTAAAATATGTGGGGGACCTGTGGGCTGCAGAGCACCTATTTTTTATATTTTGTCAAGTGTCGAGATGTTTACTTGATGTGCTGAACATTTTTCTGCCAAATTATTTGGCCTAACTATTGTTCATGATTTCTGTCACAAGTTTTCAAAAACTTAGCTTGATTTAATTTCTAAAACACTTGTGCAGCCTTTGCAGTTCCTATCTCAAACCCCAAATAGTTAGGCAGATTGTTTGTAGAGTGTGAAGTGGTGTGGCATATGCCAAGAGATATTTGATTGTGCCATCATATTCTCTGTAGTGTCTCATTTAATGAAAAGTCATTAATTCTCCAACATAATTAGGCCACCATTTGAAAAGTCATGCTCAGCTAATTTGGACTGATCTTCAGTATGGGGCCACAGAGGGTCCAGCATAAATGGCTATTCTTTTGCCTGTGGAACATAGGTTTGCTAAAATCGAGATGTACAAGTGAATGTTGAAAGATAAACATTGGTGCACCATTTGCGGATTGCATGTTCTGTTGTTGAAAGGTTTTATTCTGTAACACTCCTCAGCTTTCGGTACAACACCAGTCCTCTCCTCAGTCTTGTTTATTACTTATTTGAACCACTGTCAGTGTGTTAGCACTGCATTATCTGCATGTTTCTAATGAAAAGTAAAGTGTCTAAGTAAAGCTTTTTTATGATGTTAATATATACAAAATGTTTTAACACAGTGGTACACATGCATTACTAGTTATGCTGTGCTGGGTTGGTCCATAACTGTTTATGAGAAAGTATTGTTTAGTATCATCTGTTGCTGAGTGATTTCCCTCTGGGATCAATAGATTTGACTATCGATAACTATATATTGTGCTGGAGTGCTTTTAGTAAGACTGGACGAGCACCTTCATTATGTTTGCGTTTAACTTTTACACAATTGCACAATAGCTGCCCAGGTTTTGATGATAGGAAACGTACATAAACACACACAGTATGATATTAACTCATGTCAGTGTGACATCCTTAGACAACATAAAAACATACTTCACCTATTTTCTGCTGAAGCATCGATAGTTGAACTTCTCTGGGGAGCTCGTTGCTGTTCAGGGTCTGACTCCAGTTCAAACCGATATAGTTACTCGGTTCCTGTCAGCAAACTTTCCACCTGAGTAAGTAGTTCCTCGCTCACAGGAACTACGCCCCTTGGTCTTCACCTGTGAAAACAGGTTAGTTTCAGAAGAAGTGTTTCAGTAGGGGTGAGAGAAGGGCTCTTGTACTTTGGTCAAGTGAAATTTTGACCAATTTGTTAAAACAGAGCATAATTTGCCTCCTTTAAAAGGGTCTTTGTATGCAGAGTTGAGGGTGCTTTATTTTCATCCAACAGTTCAAAGACATTCATATTAGTTCGATTGGTGATGCTAAATTAATTGTAGAGATGAAGGTGCACAGTTACCTGTCTCTGTGTCAGTCCTGGCATCCTTTTCAGGGTGTGCTTGCCTCAGTCTTACCCCATGACAGTTGGAACAGGATCTAGCCCACTTGACCCTGAATTGGATGAAACGTGTATCGAGAATTGATGGATAGACATGCACATTTGTGTGTATTAGTAGCTAATCTGCTGATTCTTACACCCACGTCAACATGGTCATGGACTTGTACAGCGTTTCTTTGGAGTATAGTGAGGCAGTCATTACTATGAGGAATCAGTGCAAAAGGAGTAGATAAAATTACACGTTGCTTCATGAAACCTTTAAACTGTTTTTCATTTTGTAATGTCTTAAAGAAGAAGCATCTTCAACTGGAGTTTACTCGTTCAAGTTTCAAGATGAAGAAATAGCCTCCATACAGGTGGATGAAAGGTTCTCGCTTATAACTCTACTTTTTCCAATCTATTTTACCACATTTTTGGAATATGTGTGTTGGTTATAAGTCACGGTTTAACCATGTCCGACCACAGGGAAACACAAAAAGGATTTCCTGTACACACATGGCAAATAAGAACAGTCTCTACGGCTATCAGACAAAGTACATGCTGCTGACAGGAAGCAGGTTAATGGAGTGGGTGCAAATTGGTGCTTGATTGCAGTGGTTGGTTGTTCCGTTTCTGAATTGGACTGCCGTCACACAGTTCATGAATTGAATTGGGCGTGGGTGGCCTCGGGAGTGAAAGTGTTTTTCTTTCCATGTTCCTCTTTTGATGTGACACATCAGGCTTTTTTTTTCACCCGATTTCAGCAAACGAAAAAAAATGGAAAAGATGTGGGCTTCAACATAATTCTGACCTGTGGACCTTCTCTGTAACCTTGAAGATCAGCTCTGAGAGGCAATCTCTTTATTTCACTGGGCTCGTGACTGCATGGAAAATAACTTTCATTTGGAAGCAGAACATTATGTCTATAGTTTAGAGCATTTTCACGGAACAAAATTACGTTGTATAAAAATATAAATTCGCAGTTTTTTTAAATCACCTTTAAATGTAATTGGGACTTTTCTTAACAATTTAATTAAAATGTTCAGCTTGTGATTTGAAGGCATACTTCCACTGCAGTGGGTGGATTATGTTGATATTGTCAGAGGAGTTCTCCTGATTTCTCAATATTCTGTTTATAAAATGGCTTGTCAGTATAAGCAGACAGAAGAGAAGCTCACCTATGATTGCTTGTACATAATTTAAATATTAACACCAGCAGCTCCTCAGCTGTTACACACTCAGTGTCTTGGACACAACACGGTTTCTCCCCACGTTCACAGCAGTGAATGCAGTTTTAAAGGCAACTAAGGACTCGCCTTCCCCCAGTTTCTCCCTCCCCTTGAGAGGATAGATCTGTGAAAAAGCAGCAGTAACACCCTCCGCAGCATGTTACTGCCTTTCTCTCCGAGCGCTCAATTAATCTAGATGCTCAACTGGTACAAAGTAGATTTTACAGAGCAGCGATCAGCCAGCAAGCTCCTACTTTAAATCGGCAAAACAGGAAGAAGGGGGGCTGCAGAGTGTGCGCGTCAAAATTCAAAAGTCAACAGAGACACGGATGTTTCACTCCCACTACTATCGCTCGACATACAGCCCACCCAAACAAGGTGAATATAAAAGAGAAGTTTGGACTGCAGTCTTGAATGTTCTTGCAAGATTTCCAGCATCTCTTTGTGGCTTTTTTTTTCTCTCAATCCACTCAAGTGTGGGAGTGAAAGCGTGTGAAATCTAGCAGGACTTCCAGATCACCAAGCGAGAAAGTCTGGAGGACATCATGGGAGCTTTAATGGTCATCTTTTCTCTTCAGCCGAAACAAAGTCGCAAAACGACAGGTAGGCGCCATGGTAAGGGGAGGATACAGTTTATTAAAATGCATTTCTCTCAATTTATCAGTATGACTGAAAGAGAAGTGATTTACTGAATGCTGTATTTGTCATTTTTTCATATTTTATCATCTTTTCTGTCTGTGTGTTACTGAGTTTGACATTCAGAAAGATCCTATTAATCTTTTTCTCTCTGTAATTCCTTCTGCATTTATGTTGCCACATCAGCAGTCCATGAAATTGACTTGAAATTGGCTGGATTTTGGTAAACATTTGAGGCTGAACTCTACAAACTTGCCTGACTTTTTCCATTTGCCTTCTCAATATTGATTTCACAGTGAGAGCCCCCATACACAGCATGCCAGATTAAATCTGTGCCAACGCAGTCATACATGTAACTTAGGTTACATCTCTGTCTCCCTGCAATAATTTACCAATCAGCATCACTATCATCACAGCTTGTCATTGTAACAAAAGACAAGGAAGACCACTCTTTAATGAAGAACAATGAAATGTTTAGTGGGCGGCCAGTGGACAATAACTGACAGAGGTTTTATTTAGTGGTGTAGTGGGATGGAGATAGAATAGACGACACTTAGTACAGTAAGTCATATTTCACTCGGGTTTTGTAAGAGAGCTTGAGACCAAAATGAATTAGAGAGTCTTTGTAACTCTGGTAAGCAATAGATCATGAACTAGGCAGATGGGTGCACACTAAGCATATTTTATAGAGACCTAGAAAGTAGAACGTGGGATACAGATGCAGTCTTGCTGTAGACTTCATGCATAAATCAATACAGTATTACTACTAATGAATATGGAGCAGACACTACCATGGCTGACCTAGAAATAGCGGTTCTTACTCCCTTAATGTTGCTACATGTGATGCTGTTGTTTATTGATATAATGAAAAATTCAGAGTAAAACGGGCTTTACACTCCTCGTGGGTGATGCTGAAGTTCAGCTGCTGAAATCAGCTGTAGCTAACTGAATCAGGAATGTTTTTTTTTTCTCCATATCATGATTCTCAAGAAAATTATGCTAATCAGATGCAGGCTGCCATGTTGTAAGACTGTTTACGTAAATGGCAAATTGAAAATGCATTCAAAGGCTTTTTTTGTTGCCACATCCCTCAAAGGCAAAATTTGTGTTGGATCACCATCTTCAACATTATACAAACGGCCACTAAAGCACACACATCTGCATCTACAAAATCCTCCAGCTATCTGAGAATGATAAAAACCACATCAAATTAAACACATTGAAGAAATATGTGTTGATGCAGTTTGATAGAATAACTGACAAGAGTTTTTATATTTATTCTTCCTACATTCAGGAACTTTGAGAGTTGTCCCAGAGGGCAATAGTTGATACTCCTCATGTCGGAAATGAACAGAATCCAGGGCTATCTTTTTAGCCCATCTGATGGTGCAGTGAGAGCAGCTGTCACGTAAGGAACCTTCAGTTTGGGTGTGTACAATCCTGGCTTTCAGATCAGCTGAGACCCCTGAACAAATCTGACCCTCCACATTGCAACACATTTAAAGTGTTCAAACAGAAGAACAGAACCAGTGTTTCCTTACTCACACCAAATAAACTGAGTGTCATTCAGAAACATTATTTATTCTAAAGTCAACATAGTGGGTCTATGACAGTGCACCATACACATATACATCAAGGTATTAAAATGATGAAGTCTGTTTTATAGTTTGGATATTTCAATCAGTGGGGTATATGTCAGTGGAGTAGCTCCAAAAGTAATTTTCATTTTTCTTGTATTAATAGCAATGATTTTTAGTCCATGCTACTGTGCCATTTCATTGACACTGTGCAAATATAAGTCTGGGTCCTCCTTCTTCATCAGCGCTACTAGTGCTGCATTATCAAAATATTTGATGATATAATGGTTTGGCACTATGGTAACATCAGTCATTGGTTGGATTCGGCTCCATGAACATAACAACAGGGAAACCTGACGAACCCATCCTAATGTTATGGATGCAGAAGTGTGTTTTCTTTTCGAGATGAAGATCAATTAAATGCCGAGTTACTTATTATATTCCAGGATTAATCGGAATACAATTTTTGATATTGTCGTTTACAAAAAAAAAGCATTTGCTTCGTTCTTAAACAGAAATATTTGCCGTCTTTGTTGAGGTAAATTTCTTTGGATCTGATGCTTTCACTATTTTGTTGTGTTTCACACAACAACCAATTCATTGAATAGATAATAGAAAACAAATAGATAAAAGCTCTGACTCGTACATTCCTAGTTGCAGGTAAACTTCTATGTACTTTTGTAAATCCAGGTCACAGCTATGTTTCACACTTAAATCGTTCAGATTTTCTCTAATCATCACATTGTGACTGATGCAATAAAAGGCTTTTTATGTGGAGAAATGAGAAAACTCGCTGTCTGAGATACCCTAATGCTACTCCATCGCCCACTCTAATTCTTTCAATTCATTTTCATTGCTGCATTTATCCACATGACAAGAGATGATGATCCAATAAGTACCCATAGAACTGTGGCCTTTAAAAAAAACTCACCTTGCACAGTTTTGAGTTTTCCATCTGTGTGAAATGTCCTAAAGATAAGAGACGGACTGGTGTTGTAATAGTATGATGGATTTGTCCTTGCACTTTCTGTCATTTGAATGTCTTGCCCATTTGTGTTGCCGGGAGCTGTTATGAGTAGAGTGTAGGAGTGAGATAGGTGCACTCAGCTGTTCAAATGGAAACAGCAGAACGTTAACTACTGTATGAGTCAGGCTGCCACACTGAAATTTATTCGTCTATCAGAAGCAGTTGCCTGCTTTTAGAATAATCATCCCAAGAATACCAAAACAAGTTGAGATTTGCACTTTCTGCGGTCTTTTGCTGATTTTGTGACATGAACACAAGGGGTGATGGGAATGTCCAGTGTGCTTCTTGTTGTTGGCCCCCTTTCCTTTCAGGCCTTCTGGTGTTTACAGAGCTGAGTGGAGACTTTGGCCGACCACAGCGGGAGCAGCTGTCATTTTAAGGGTAGCCACGCCACCAATCACCATTTTCACGCATTGCCCCATCTGATCGCATGTAAA
The DNA here is from genome assembly GCF_027942865.1 of Odontesthes bonariensis. NCBI lineage: Eukaryota > Metazoa > Chordata > Actinopteri > Atheriniformes > Atherinopsidae > Odontesthes > Odontesthes bonariensis. The sequence continues at coordinate 13,386,647 of NC_134524.1, read as the reverse complement.
AATGTTCCTGTTGAAATACAAACATTTGCAGCAAGCAATCATCACTTGTTATATAAGAACAGCTGAGCTTCTGCCAAGCAAAATGACCACATGGAAAACAATTTCAACTTTGTGTGTTCACTTCAGCTCAACCCTTGAAGTGTTTAATTAAAGTTATCTTTGAATGTTGCTTTTCATCCACAGTCTCAAAAGGACTTACAAGTGACTGTATTGATAGTTTGTTAGTCAAAGCAAATAATTACTATGAAATTGACTGTATGCCAAAGGCACTTTGAGTTTATCTCATTAATTTTCTTCCAACCCATCTGTCACATGCAACACTTTTCACAGAACTACTCCTCTCCTTCAGAAGTGCTTGGTGGATGATGCCACAGTGTGACAGAGATTTTAGAGAACATTTAGTGTGCACATGGCTTTTTACGGCTCATGGGATTGTAGGTACAAGTCTATTGATCCAGATCACAGTATGAGGTACCAGCCAATAAGACAAACCCTGTTGTTAATGATATACATTACGTGATAAGCTGCAGTAGACTATGGTACTGCAGTTAGATAAGAGACCAATTTTCCACATTCTTTTCTGATACAAGGCTTACTGTTTTAAATATATGAATACATTGTATATGAATACATTTATAAATATATATATATATATAAAATAAATTATTTTTTTCCCCTCACCAATGGTTGGAAAAGGTCATTGATTTTGACAAAGCCACATGAAATGCAAAAGACATCAAACATCCAGATTCTCTGATTATGTAAATGACCCAGGCTATGCATAAGGAAATTAGGAAAAAGTCACCTATGCAGCTTCCAGGTCCTTTTTTATTATTTATTTTTTCTTTTTCTTATCAGCAACATGTAACTCAGCCCTCTTTAAAGTGACCATATCATTACACAAGGTTTTTTTGTCATTTAAATTAGCATTTAGATTGAAAAGCAAATCCATAACAGTTGGGTTTGGGCTTGTTTTGGGTTTCTGCCATGGCATGGGAGCAGTGCAGCAGCATATGCATATTAATCACTCCATTCCAACAGGGCATGGGAACCAGTATTAAGAGAGTTCACTTTGAACTGTATTAACGAACAGCATACAGTTTAGAGGAGCTCTACAGGTGCAGAAAAAGTGGGATTAGCAGATAGCATACAGATAGAGATGTGGCTAATGATGAGTAAATCTTAGTACAGATTTCAGAGGAACCAGAGGAATACCATTTATGGTGCAGCAGTGGTCTAACACCATAAACTGAGACCAATAATTATTGAAATTGTCCAAAGGCAAAGGTCATTTCACCAATATATTCATAATCCAAAGCTTGTGATGGACTGGCGACCCATCCAGGGTGTACCCTGCATCTAGCTCAGTGGCAGCTGGGATAGGCTCAAACCACCCCACGACTATGGTAAGGATTGTACTTACATCGCACAAGGCTTTGTACCTGGAGCATTAGTCTGATTCAGTGTGTTTTAAGGAACAGCTGGTTGATAATAGCTAAGGAAATTAAAACGAGGCTGACCTGGGACATACAGTCAACTTATGAAACAACTTATTTTCAATTTAAATATTTATTAGGTAATACATGGTTGTTTAAGCGATTAGTGAATGACAGCTTTGTTTTATTTTCACTCTATCCAAGTAAATTATTAGCATTATTGTTTTGAGCATTAGTGACAGATTTCACCTCAGTCAGAATAAATTCATTTCCTATTTGCTATCCTCCCAAAGCAAACTTTTGTATGCTGTATTTGTGCGGATTTTGAGCAGTTCTTCTTATATAATCTGGGTCCAAAGTAATTTCGCACCCTTCTAACAGTCGCTGAACAAAACAGCATTACATTAATAAATTACGATTATCGAGACGTGGGTAAGTTCAGGTCTGTCTGGTCATCAGTTCTCTAGTCACAGTTTTTGCACAGCCCACAATAAATGATATGGCAGCTTTGGTTATGAATGTCTTCATCCCTTTCCCACCATCCTGCCATAACTAAATTAGAATGTCAATAAGTCAACAAGCAATCATTTGATGATACTGTTACTCACAACTCGCTTCACTGAATGAACATGTTTCTGTTCACCGAGAGCAAATAAGTTTAGGCTGTGTTCTTCATTTTGATTAAAAACATGTATGTTGTGCATGTATCAAACTGAATTTTCAGTCCCAAATGTCTTTACCTACTGAATAATTTTCTAAACGATGGTCTCATTATGACCAATAACATTGGCCATTATGTAATTCAACACAATGCACAATATTAGTTAATGCATCTCCGTGTACTTCCAGTATATTCAAGACTTATTTGAGTAGATTCTTGTCGTTTCCACTTGATGGCAGCATATTCAAACAAACCAACGTTATGCAGTAAGACAACAGAAAGAATAGCAACACTTTAATTAAGATATACTGTAGAATAAGGAGTGGAGGTTAGGGTGGTGTCCCTTAATGAAATTCTTTTAAGTAGTCAAAATGCTGGCATTTGCAGGCAGTTTATCTTGTGGGCAGCTCTATTTAATTGTGAAAAATGAAGCCGTGATTAAATCCTGCTGAACAAAAACAAAATCCAAGTAGATTTGGCTAATTATTTAGTCATTTCAGACACATCTCATGTATGATATCAGTATGTAAGACATGTCTGAAACAGCAAGACCTTGAATTGCCTGTAACATTGCTCTCTTTTGAGTAAAAAGATTATTGTTCTAAGAAACTGTTTTGCCTTAGAAAACCTTAAAAATTGGATGTCAAACTCCCTGGACCATGATCTGTTTCTCTGAATTTAATCATATTAATTAGTTGAATTAACCATTTTCTTTGGAAGTTACAGGCTGTGGCCTTCTTGTGTAATTTCTCAAAATAAATGGAAGACATTAGTTTGTTTTAATGCCACGTTGCCACACTCTGCTTTGTCTACTGAAGGGAATTCAATTGTAACTCAATTTAGCGTAAGGAAACACTTCCTCCTTCAGCTGTGTTTATGTTAACAGAAGGACTGAACTGGCTGGAAGGCAGTGGCAACAACTTGGATTCAAAGAAACCTAAATGTCTATAGAAGATGGAATATGTTACACACAGGGAAGTGTTGACATTTCTTAACTTGCTCCCAATGAATAGCAAGGTTTAAGTGAAAATCAGAGAAACAAATTATGTAAAAGAGAAAAAATACTCTTTTGAACTTGTCGATGAACTTTTGAGCACTCTTGTGTAAAATGATAAATGTGGCTGGGTTCTTATGGTGGTATATGGTACGCAGTTCAGTTTTCGTTTGATAAATTTAAAGGTATACTTGGTCATTTTCTGTAGTGGTAGTGTTGTAAATGGAAGCAAAACCTATAATTCAATGGCTAAACTTCTGTTACTACCTTTAGTTACCTTTAGTTAGCATGTCTGAGTGTGAAATTCCTCAAGTAAATTATTTGGTAGACTCTCTGAAGGAGGAAATTGCAGCATGTAGACTCTTTTTTAAAAGTTAGACAGTTTGGTCTTTCAGCGAATGTTACTTAAGAGGGAGTAAATTGTGTTTTTTTGTTGTGGACATGTGAATGGATACATTTGGTTATCTAATTAATGTGTTTACAGCAGCAAGATGAGTTAGTGGAAATGAGTAGAAAACGGGTCTGTGGTCATAAATTGAAAGGAAATGTCACTCAGTGATCATTTTCATTGTTTTCTTCTTTTTTTTTTTACTTCCCCGGCAGTAAATGAAAGATAGATTAATAATTTAGTCATCTCATAAGAATTTCTTGCAAACAGGAAAATGAAAAATATCGTTTTTATGTATGCTTTCAAAAATCAATACTTCATTAACTCTATCTCAGTTTATGCCGTCTGTGTATTATTGTAATCATTTTCAGAGTCCCAGTGGGTGCGATTGAATCTATGATATTTGAATCTGAACTGAAACCCTGCTAATGTGATACTCTGTGTATTTTTCCTGCAGCAGTTTTGTCTGTTTGCAGGTGCTGCACACATTCTCTGCCACCTACAGTACAGATCATGCTTCCTACTCCATCCAACACACCACAATGCTATGCAGTGGCAATTACCTTCATCACCAATCATACACTGATTGATACAGCACACTGTGTGCTGATGACATGCACAAACGTTGATTATTTTCATCAGCATTAGCCAAGGGCCTTGATTATACCCTGTGCAAAGTGCTGAGGTGATTGGAGAGCAGATGTTGGAAAATGTGGGAAGTTTCTTTGAAATTAGGTCTGATATTAGTGTTGAATAAGAGCATTAAAAAACAGTACAAAGAGAGAACATGTCCGTGTGAATGGAAGTTTTCCCCCTCTCCGTCTATATTTCCTCTATGCAAGACTTCTATTATACCTTTTTTTCACCTTTACCACCTGTTCTAGATGAGCTTCCTACACAGTTTCCTGTCCTGTCATGTTAACTGTCAGTACACACAAACTTCCATCCACACACTCTCAGAGCTCGGTAGCTGTATTTGGCATTTTTGCAATTCGCAAATGCAGGGATAAAATAATAATGAAAACAATTAGATGTCCTATGGCATGCGCAGCAGACTGATTGTTTCCATGGGAAAACAGCATCTTTACAATTCCTTTTGAGCCGACAGTTTGTGAAGATGATCAGCTCCTTCCCTGAGTGGCTGTTCTTTATCTGCTTAGCGTCTCTTAGGTAGAAACGACGTTGTCACATTTTCTAGTCAAGTACGCACAAAATGTCCCGGAAGTATCATCTTCACGTGCTTTCTGTACTAAAAGAGAAGACATTGCTTCTCAGCAAAAAAAAGATTTAGCTTTAGCTGGTTTTGGCAGTAAGATCCCATGAAATGATGTGGCCCATGTTGAAGGTACATTCACATTACACATTCTGGAAACATCTCTTTTGGTGTCATGAGGATGTTGGATAGTTAAGGGGTTAGTCTGTTAATGTTTGAATTAAAAATGGAACGAGGACAATCTGATCATGTTAACATTTCTTCATAATGTATATTGAAGGATACAAAAAATCTGCTGCTTCTACAAGGAGTCAGGAGGCACCAGATGACATCCTTCCCTTATCTGTAGCAGCAACCTGCTGCCCCATTTCCTCTCAGAACTTCAAAGGCTTTTTCTCCCCACCATGTTGTCTTTCTACCTGACCTCTCTTTCTTCATCCCTCCCTTAAGGTTTTGTGCTTAATTTAAAGTCAGTGATGGTGAGGTTCCAGATACAGGCTATTTTTCGGCCTGACATTTTACACAAAAATCATCCTTCAGCCTCTTTGTGGAATGTCATTTCACTCATAGCCTTTACTAGAGTAGGTCCCTCGCAGATGAATTTGAAGTGGTGGGAAATATTGGAAAGGTTATGAATATTTTAAGAGAATTTAAGATGTATTATTTAGAAAACTAGATTATTTTTCTTGTAATGTATTTCCACATTTATATATCATGAATTGTAACAGTGATATTAGTAAAACTGTGCAAAACACATCATTGCTAACTTTCAGAAAAGGAAAAATAACTAAAATGAACAAAACCCTGGTTGAGAATGACTTTATGCCAAAGAACCGCATAACTCTGACTTGGAAATCTGACTCCCCTGCTCTTTTTGCTCCATGGTCATTGTAAATGAACAGCTTCATAGGATAAGCTCTAAATTGTTGATTTAACCCACATAAAAAAAAAAAAAAAAGGAAAAGTCAGGGAGGCCACCGTCCATCATTAGCATTCATCTTCTCTTTTAGGAGTCTTTCTATTGTCTGTCTTTGTCACTGTGATCAGGTTCATCCCCTCTCCTCCCTCCTTACCCTTATCCGTTCTCTCCTCACGCCCCCTTGTCTTTTATCCTTGCCACTAAGTCTTTTCCCCTCCTTCCTTTCTCTTCCACTCACTTCTTCTTACCCTCCCTCCCTCTCTGACTTGCGCCGATTTCTAATCAGAGCCACAGAAGCGGGGCATTTAAGTGGAGTTAAATGGCCTGCTGACAGTGCTTCACACTGGGCTCTGTGTTGTCGGCCATGGGCAGTCTGTGATCTGTGCGACATGTTGACTATGAACTTGGAGGGACTGGAAATGATTGCCGTGCTGGCTGTAATTGTCCTATTCGTTAAGGTGCTGGAGCAGTTTGGTTTGTTAGAGTCCGGTTATGACGGTAAGCAAACTATTTTTATGTTTGAAATTAATGTTGTTGTTTTTCTTTTTTTTTTATCATGGTGATCGACCACTTGTTACAGACAAGTTTTCTGGAAGCACGAGCTTGGTGTGTTGACACAGCTGACTTTTTTTTCTTTTTTTTTATCTGAGGCACTAGAGGTGATCATCTGACAGTTATGATGATTAAAAAAAAAAATTGACTTTGAGATGTGTCATTGGGTTCCATCCGTTGCACATCTTTGTCACTTTCTTAATCTTCTTTTTTTCTCACTGTTTTTATCAATTTTCTGATCATATACATCATGATACAAACTATATGTAAGCGTTAAAAGGTCTAAATTTAACCAAGCACAATATAAAGATAGTACTTTTAATACTTTTACGTCTTTAGAGTATGGCATCTCTCTGAGTCATCTAATTTTGCTGCTAATTGCTTTAATAGTTAAAATAACTCAGTGTTATGATCTGCCTTCCTGCTTTTCATACGTTTTTGTGGTGTTGACTATTTAAAGCTTTTACATTCTGTACACTCGGGTCTTAACAGATGAGCTCAACTTTGTTGCTTATTAGAATATAGAATAAAACGAGACGGTGGCTAATTTATTTATCCAAATCAGAGTGAAACGTCTAAGGATAACATGTCATTTGCAGCAGCTTGAACATTGTGAACTTGGAACCGGTAGAAAACTTGCTTAGAATGAAGAGGGTTATCATTTGAATTAAACTGGGTAATATGCTGCCCATTCAAAATTTTTCACTTTGAAGATGAAAAAGTTGATAAGAGCTTTCTCTTATATCACTTGTAAAGTTGTAGAGAAGCTTCAGTTATTTGGTTACAGCTGCAAATAGACTGCAGTAGCTGTAAAAGATGCCTTTGCGTCATGATGAATATTTTTTTTTTTTTTTTTGGCATCCTGTTGCTGTTCTGTGTTGCTTAATAGGGAACAATTATTGAGGCAGTGCCCACTGGAGATTTGTCAAGGTGCCATGTTGCACCTCTCTCACCAAAGTGTGAATCTAATATTTAGTAGTTAGGTCTCTCTGGCTCTGAAGACCACCTGTTATTTATAAGCTGTGCTTTCTGTACAGGCTGCCAGGCTGTTTGCCTTATGGTTAGGCTTCACAAACATCCTCGGAACTCATTTTTAGTGTTGCTTCTTTGACGATTCAAGATTCAAATATTTGCTCGTTTTATTTGAATTTCTAATGTTTACTGAATGAGTCTTGCAACCCTTTTTCCACAACAGTCAGGATTGCTTGTAAAATGCAAGTGCAAGTGGCATGCAATCATTTTTTGACTCATATTTGCTTAGTTCAAATTGGATTCCAGCAACATTTTTCAAATAAAAAGTTGAAACGGGCATGTTTACCGCTGTGTTGCATCACCACCTCTTGCAAAAACTTTGAGTTCTGTTGTGTTCCGAGAAGGCCAGTTGCTGAAGATTTGAAACCTAATTGTTTTCCAATTTTCTTACATAGTACAGGATTTTAGTGGTTCGGGGCATTCTTTGTACCATTTTTTTTTAATGGGTGAGATGTCTGGACTGCAGGCCAATTTAGCTAGCTGTTGTATTATATGCAGAGGGTGGTTTTGCAATATATTGTTGAGTTAAAATAGAATGGAATAGAATAGAAACAAATAAATTAAATTTAAAAAATCTTTATTTATCCCAAAGGGAAATTATATTGTTGCAGTGTTTTTTCTTCTTCTGAACAATCATTATGAGCTTTCATCATGTATTGTTATTGCTGCTGGCAGAAATAACCTCCTGTATGTGTGTGTTGCATCCTTGTTGATGAAGCCTAATACAGATTACTCTTTGTTTGTTCTGCACAATGTTCTGTAGAGGGTGGTCAGTGTTGTTATTTATGTTCATTTGGTTGTACAGCATTCCTCTTTTTATAATCAGGTGGGCTCTTTTTAAAATCTCAGGGCTCCAGAGCACCACAGCACAGAGCCAGCTTTCTCCATGAGTGCATTAAGTTTCTTTGAGTCTCTGGCTCTGATGCTGCCGCCCCAACAGATGGCTGCAAAGCACCATGAAGTCTCCACTACAGATCTGTAGTGCAACATCTCGGTACATTTTCTCGAGAGCCCAAGCTTCCTTAAGAAGTACAGTCTGTTGTGTCCTTCCTTGAAAACAGCCGTTGTCTTGCATTTCCAGTCTAGTCTGCTACTGCTGTCCAGGTAGACTCACAGGCATCTGCAGTTCTAAAGTGTCTGGCTTATTCATGGTCCTCCAAAAAGCCACAATCATCTACTTGTCAATTTGTGTTGATTGTGTTCAAGATGAGGTGGTGGAAATAAAAAAAAGTTATTCTCCCAATCTGGATGCATCTATACGTTCAGTATTAAGGATGCCTTTAAAGAAGTGCACCTCTTCAAAACTAAATTGCAATTGATATTTTTAGGAAACCACAATCTTGTGCAACCACATTCTTTATGTACTTTTGACTCCCCTCCCTTCATCTGACAAGATAAAATGCTGAACTTGGTTAGATTTAGATAATTTTCTATAGAAAATCTCTTGCTAACTGCTATTAAGTGAAGCTGAGTCTATCAAAGTGAAATGTGTGTTAATAGAACTGTGACGAGAGAAGCTGTTGGTTTTCAAATCTCCATCAGCTGTGGGAGCCATGTGGCAGTTGAGATTGTCAAGGTGATGTTAAGTGCAGCGTTTAGCTCGCTCAGATTGAACATTCAGTCACATTTGGTCTCAAACCACTGCTCTTTAAGGGGAAAATATAACTTTTTCTGACTGCACTATCAGGCATTTCCACACACTTCGATGTGACATTTGTGTTTTCTGTTGTACAAAATTTGCCTCAGTTTAATCTTCGCTGAAAACTATTTTCTCCTTTTATATTGTTGCCTACGGGGCAGCTTGTGATATTCTTGTCATTTAAAAAGTGTAGGACAGTCGTGAGTTTCATTGTGAGAGGGAAGAATGTTCTGTGTGAATACTGGCAATTTTAAAAGAAAAATTTAGAACCAATTTTCTTTCAGATGTGCAGAACTGATTATTTAGGAAATAAATGCACAGCACACAATTTTTTATACTGCCAAAGTCTTTTTGGTGTTCAAACCACAATTCTAAAACAAGTAGTGCAGCAGAACAGCAGAAATGTTCTGTCTAATTTTGATTAGGATTATGAGGGATTTCCTATACAAATGCTAAAAGAGGAAATATTTCCAAAAACTTTATCGTTAAAGCTGCAGTCTGCAACTCTTTTTCAAGCATAATGCCTGGAACTGTCCGGGGATTCTGAAAGTAGTACATTAAATACCCCAATACAAAAAAAAAATGAGTTCTCTAGGTCCCCTATATGTCCCGCTAGGTCCCTCCAAAGCCAGCAGGTTTGTTTACAAAATTGCAGACCGGACCGGTAAAAGGTAACCAATCAGGTTACGAGCTGGGCTCTGCTGCCTGTCAATCACCGATTGTGCACGCGCGATACAAGGTAGGCTCGTCCCCACGCTTATTTATCTGGACTATTGAACTTCATTACGGGCTAGTCTACTTACTGTGTCTTCCATGATCGCAAATGACAGGTGAGTTGATGAATGAGGAGTCGTGTACGCGCATCTGGCGTGCACGTAGACGTGCACGAGTTCTCATGTGTTTTGATGGGGCGGGACAGGAAGTTGAATAACTTTTTATTTTTCGGTTAAAAAATGAGCATTTCTTGCATTTTGCGACTACTGAGTTCATCGTTTTCAACTTCAAGCGTTCTGATAGATCATGTAAACTCTTAAAATGCCAAAAATTAGGACTTTACGTATGACAACAACAAATCCTGCAGACTTTTAAGGTTATTTTGCATTCAGAAGAAGCTTGCTTGGTTACATTTGACCTCATTCTTGCTGACTTGGGACGTTCAGTTGTTTTTATGCTCAGTTGTTTTCATGAAGACGTCTTACTTAGCATGTCCATCACTGTTTTCACATTTGTTTAAATAGCAGCTATTGTGATAACTTGCCAGCTGAGATTTTAATGCAGAAAGTGCTGCCTGAACCTCCTGCTTTGTCCCTTAAATGAATAACCTTTACCAAGACAAGGTTTACTTCTGTTTAATGCACTCGGTTGGGTGTCATTTTTGATGAGAATGGACTCAAAATAAAAGTATAAATGCCTACAGTACCATTGAAAAGAGTGGACCACATACTTCTTTATTTTGGATGATCAAGTTACTGTTAAAATATCATCAATGGTTTCCAAAAATCACAGAGTGGGTACAAGTCATTGACTGCACTTAGTTTGTCAAACTTGTATTTGCACATGTTTAATCCAATCAATATAGTTTCGGTGGATTATCAAATATTTGCCTGAAAAGGGAGCCCCTTTAAACAGTGCAGGTCAACACAGATCAAGTTTGTTGGGGTGCGGAGAAGTGCTTTAAAAAGACACAGAACTCGCAGACAAATTCACTACTTTAAGACCAATACCATGTGTAGAGTCCTGAATCAAACGACATACCATGCAAAAGCCCTGTTTACACCTTTGAGTACAGAATTGGAAAAATGTTAAAAAAGAGCAATGCAACAATTTCTGCTACAGATGTCACAGGCCGGTGGTAGTGTGCATGCATCTTAGCACCAATTTACTTGGCTGATGATTATGCTTTGAGAGGAAATTAAATCCCATTTTGATGTTGACATGTCCTTATCAAAGAAATAACAGTAGAATCTTTACATTTTAAGCCTTGAGGATGTAGATGTCCTACCTGTGAGACTCCTCCAAGGCGAATCAGTGTCCAGGTAATATTTCCACAATCCAATAAAACATTCATGAGAATCAAAGGACAGGCTGTTGCACCCAGATTGGCCAGACTTATAGTTTCAGGGGTAATTTCCCCATTCAGCTCTACAAATCTGAAGGAGACAGCATTCAGCACCTTGTCACAATAAAAACAAACCTGTAAGAGCCTGTTACTCCTGATATCTCTCTTGCCAGAGGCACACCAAGCTCAAGGAGACCATTAGTTTTCTATATTGAAGGAAAAAAGTGACTGTTCATAAAAGAGCTGCCAATATAGTTTTGAGGAATTTTCTTTCTGTGCGTGTGAGCATGAGTGTGGGGATGGCAGCTGTTCTGTAGATTCAGGGTTTGGAACTCCTGTTATACATTTGTTTAAGAAACGCATTGATGCTTACATTGTTGAGTCTACTTTTCCAACAGATGTTATTGGCGTTTCAACAAATTGGTTACATATTTCCCCTTAAGGTGATGCTGAAGCACCATGATTCACCATGATTGGTTTGAATAAAAGATCATGGGGTTCACTCTGAGATTACACTAAAAATATAAGGAATCATGACTGTGGTGATTTTGTTTTGACCTTTTGATACTGATGTGACAAACTAAGAATGAGCTCACGGAAAAGCAGTCTTACTGAACATTTGTTGTTGTTTCGGGTCCTCTCAGTCTCTGTATTTGTGTAAAAGTCTCACATAATTTTTGCCACCTCCCGGCATAACAAAACGCCTGCTTACGTGTCACACAAAAATAAGGTGCTATTTTATAGCAAGCGCTGGTGTCACATTTCCCTCTGTTGTAGAAACTCAAGTTACTGCTGCAGACAATGACTGTGTACGGAATTACTTCGACCCTGGTTCATTTACATTGGCATTTGATTTTAAGAAATTGTTTGGCAATGAATTTAGCTTACTCTGCTGCAAGGTTTAATCCATTGAAAGTGAGTATATTGGAATGGTATTAAATCTCTCATGTGGTATTTACAAATTAAAAAAAAAAAAATGCTTTTGATTCTCGTCATTAAAATTTGACTTTATTTTACCGTCTGCTTTGTGTGTAAGTGCTATCTGATCTACTTCATAGAAAACGATGAACCAAATTACTACAAATAAATAATTTCCACTGATTTAATACTGTTTTGGCGAGGGATGTCTCCACACAATTAAATAGAAATGAAGCAATATTTTATAAGTGGGAGATTAATCACTTCTTGTCCAAATATTGCCCCAGGAGTCCCCTTTGCTTGGAATATTAAGTGAGGGAGCTGACTTGATGCAGAATTTATTCAATGCAGTTAGTTTACCACGTATCCTAGGGTTGAAGGTTAAATTAGTTTTATTCTTTCCTAATTGAAATACTAGGAATAAAATTAAATTACAAACGATCCTTTGGCTTTTTGTTGTGTAAATTTAATATTGGATGTAATCATCAAGATTAAAGATCATGACCGACAAGGCTAAACTAAGACTGGTCCTGCTATCGATGACACGTTTTCTGAAGTTTTTACTTATTCTCTCCTTCTGAGGGATGATAAAACGTATGGATTTCTGTTCAATGTGGACGCTTGAATCAAGACTCGTCCACATGACAGATGTTCATTAACTAAACATGACGTAATACTTCTTTTTATGAGGCAATATTAAAAATAAAGGAAACTCTCAGTGAACTAATAGGACCATCAAGTGTAAAATTATTTGACATAACAATGTAGTATTAATGCATCATGGGACTTTTTTAAATCTAAAAACAAAGAGAAAATGTCCCAACTCGGCTGAAAAATCAGGACACATATCTAAGACGAAGTGTACTAGCAGGGAGGAAAAACAATAGAAACTAGGACGTGGCTGAGAAAGAGCCCCCGAACAATCGTTGTAAAAATACAAATAGTTATGAAATTGATTAAAGAATTAAATAATTGGACCAAAATGTGTGAAAAAAAAACATCTTAAGAAATAGAAATCTGATCAGAATCTAAAAACAAACAAAAACTCTACCAAATGTTACAGTTTGAGAAGTTTTTAGGGATGGATGAGCCCTATGGTCTTAATCACACTGGATTAGCACAAATGAAGGCCACAGTGTCAAAAACAGCCACAAATCGGAGTGAAATGAATTAGTCTGAACCACACACACCAATAAGTATCACTTTTCACCTGATACCAGTTCATATGACAATTATGTTGAAGCTGAAAATGAGGACATGGCAATCAAAATTTAATTTAGAGTTTACTCATGTTTTCATTTTATTTATATCCAAACATGGTTTACTTAGTAGTTTAACAGATGTTTGAGTGTTTAAACAAGTAGCCTCAACATAAACCAAGCCTTCATTACTTTCTTTGTGTGCTTTGATAGATCATCAGGGCTTTTACACAATTTTTAACTGTACAGCTAGAATCATATTGTTGTAACATTAATTATGTTACAACAATAGCCACTGCTGTACCATATCATTTTAAAACATTTTTATACCCTCAATTATGATTCTTCGAATAAATAATCACCTGCATTGATTTTTTTTTTTTTGCTGCTTCTGAACTGTGGTTGCTATATTTCATCTCTGGACAGTGGCTCCAGCCGTTCTGTTCTCTGTCTGCCATTTTATTTCACCCTTGTCTTCTCCGTTTTTACTGTCCCTGCTAATGCAGGTTTTCCATTGACCTTTACACTTGAAGGTAAAACATGACTGGCACTTTGCTCCTGAAGAATAGAGCATCATAAATCAGATGACAGGCTGGCTGGGCAAAGAAAACCCACGTCCCACTGCTTGCTTCGACGTGTTGTCCACACAGCTGTGCACGTTCTATTACGGGTGAGATGGGAGAAAAAGCAGGTCAATCTTATCTGCTCCAGCACACTGCCCTTAGCTTTGTGTAACTGTCAATTTGACAATGCCACTGGATTTTCCTTTTACACTGGAACTAATCATCTGGAATGATAGAAATCTGGTGGACCTGCTACAGCAAGTAGGCTGCCATTTCATGTGAGGATGAATGGCCTTCACTTCTCGGCCTTTTCAGGGGTTTATGACCCTTAATTGAACGAGCAGCTGATGTCCCACATATTGTTTTTGTTTCCACTGTATCTCCTCTAGTTCCCAGACTTTCATGCTTGTTCCCAAAGATGGGTCAAATATGTTGCTCAGAAGCTATTAAGCAAACAAACCAAGAGATATACTTTAAGCAATCCCACTGTTGAGTTGACCCGTTTTTTGGTACAATTACATGGATGAAACTAACTATTTTAGGTCTATGTTCATCTAACAATTGTACTTTTGGGCCATTTTCTGCAATGTCCTTTGGCCCCAAAGCAACATTTCCTTTTCTGAAAAATAGTAAAATTAGGGTTCCAAGGTTTTTTTTTGTTTGTTTTTTTTTGTTTAGATGATAAACATGTTAAAAATTTCCAATTTTGTGCATTTGACTATATTTGACACATATTAACATAGTTGACTTACATGGAAAACAGAATCCATGTGGGGTGTGTAACTCACCAATTATTATCTTTGATAACATTTAGTAGTCTGAATGATCTGATAAGACAGATGATTCATGCATGTCAAAACTCTTTTCTTCAATCATTAGTGTATCTAGGTTGAAGGGCAAAAAGCTTTGAATTTTCAGAAATGTGTCTACAGCCAAATGTCAGAGGGATCTAAAGTCCATCAATAAGTTGTCAGAATCAGGGACTCTCCATGGTTGATTGCCCATGCTGCATCACTGAGGGTTGCCTTGGTTCACGGCTCATAATTTCCTTCCCCCCTCACAGGCACCACCTTGGTAAATAGGACAAAGCTCATTTTAATGTACCTTGGAAAACACAAACCAAACTCCAATGTTGCGTTTCATGCCTGAGCAAATCCCTGCAGGTGTCACCTAATTATATGGCCCACTTGTACTTTAAGCTGATGTGTAAACTGTGGGGCATTCTCATCTGCGCCTCTTTTCCCATCCACAGATCGGTGTCGCTTTGATTGATGAGGGTTACATCAAAGCCCCCCGTCCCTTTGCGCTGGTTTCCCACGTTCACTGAGGCTCGGTGTGTGCTTCAAGAAAGATAACACTTGTCCAACTCTTAATGGAAATTTTGTTCTCGGGGGCTGTTTGGCATGCACTGACGGTGTGTGGAAAACCAAGCAAAAAAAAAACTAATAAAGCTCCAGAGGTTATTACAATGGCAAAAAAGTTGAATTTGTTTTCTTAATCATGATATACTACGCTACAGTCTACTTAATAGTTTAAAGGCAATTGAAAGAAACAATAAAGGCATCCCCGCTATTAAATGTTGTATGTAAAACATTTGAAGATTGTTGGTGTGTGAAAGATGGATTTTCAGTTGTTCTTCGAATTTATTATATGTAACGTCCTTCCCGTTTGTGTTGCTGATGCATTTATCTGCACTGTTGACCTTGTTCTTCTTTGTCCACTGTGTCCACCCAAAATTGTGATAAGATACATCCCTTGTGAATACTGGAAGGACACGAGGGAGCAATGAATGAGAATACATTTGTAATCCCTTCCAAAATCAGTGTCTGTCAGTACAGAGACAGACAGACACAAAGGCTGCAGGTTCGTCACTCTGACTGCTCCTGCTTGTTACAAAGATAACAGATTTGGACTCTGAAATGCCAACATGCTAGACCTGCGTGCAGCTTGACATTTTAGGCTTGAATCATTTGAAGATTGTGGAGGTTGGATGAGGTCTTGGTGAAACCCTTTAGTCGCATCATGATGGTGTGACGTGATTTGGATAGTGCAAGCCATACTTTGTATTCTTTTTGTGTAGCTATCAAACGTTACCAAGGGAAACTTATTCAGTGAATGAATTGTTATTATTTGCACATTCATCTGAGAATGAGCTATGTTGAAGTTGCAAAGAGAACAATTTTCCAAGTTTAAAGGCTCAAAGGCCTGTTGATACAAATGGATTTAGAGGGTTAGGTCAGCATGAGTTATGTTGTTATGTCAGCATGAGACCACAATGTTCTATACACCCTTATATTTAAATCAATACATCTCAGTCTTATGACCTTCCTACAGTACATATTTTTATATTTATCAACACTAACATTTTTATGACTTTAAGACAGTCAGCATCTTGACAGATTATTTTAATCTAATATTACGTGAGTAAAATGTATTTCTGTGGCAAACTTTTACCTGTAAGCTTTGTGAAGAAGTCCTTCAAAACACTTTTTTCCACAAATCCCAACAGCATGAAGATTTTTCCATTTCTGTTACAGTTTAGACGTAAATTTCTTTTCTTATATTTTCTGAATGATCTCAGAATCCTAACCTATTCCACCCTGAAAGTTTCAGATGTGGTTCCAGCTGCTTTTGTTTGAGGAAAAAAAAGGCAACAAACACTATTTTTCTAAGGTTTCCACAAATGGCACATTCACTGGATGAAACATTTGTGGTGCTTAATTTCACATTTGATGCAACAAACAATTTGTAGACCCGTCAAAACAGTGTCACTCACTCATTGTTAAGAGGCTGTTAATCACTATGTCTTGTCTTTTTAATTTGATAAAAGTAAAAATGTCTATCTTTAAATCTCATTCAGACCTGGTGTTAAAGAGACTTTAGAGTATTTTCAGAATTAATAAAAGTTTATTTTATTATTAGAGCCCAATGTTTTTAAGTTTGACCTCAGAGTAGTGTCACTGGCTGAATGTCACAATGTTTTTAAGGTGGAAATTGAAATTTTAAAAAAGTGCTGGGCCAAAAGAGTGAAACATCTCACTTTTAGTCGTTCCATCTGTCAGCTCCTATGCTGAAACAATATTAGGTGGCAATTACATGGCAGAGAATTGTTGTGACGTTAATTTAGCACGATATGGGGGTGTTATATCTGTCAGCTGCGCTGATAGAATCATGGATGAGATGAGGCACGAACGCTCTCTGCCAATTGATCCCTCTTCTGTTTGTAAACAAATATATGCATTTCTCAAGAAACCTCACAGCTGCAACATTTATACGTTTTATGTATTGTCTCTTTTGGACAAAGGTTACAATTTTTCAACCATACATTCATGTTGTATTAACTACATATCTATCATGGTCAGTTTGGGAAAAGGCTGAGTCAATACATCCCCTTGAAGCGTAAAAAAGAAGGTAAGCCTGTGCTTAGCCGTGGTACATGTGATTTGAATGGCTTCAGATATGACTATGGCTTCAGTGATGTGGTGCCAGTGCCGACTTCTTGTAAACACTGCTGTGAGCTGGATGCTGTTGCCCAGGAGACACTGAAGCATCCAACTGTTCAGTTGGTATTTCATGCACTGTATGTGACTGCTTGGAGTCAAACCTACAATTTCCCCAAAAGGAATGGACTTTGACGAGTTGTGATTGCTCATTAACACATCCAGCAGAGCAAAGACCAAACTCATTGGATTTGCTTCTGGCCACATGATGAAATCAGGTCTAGTGTAATTTGTGTTTATTTACTTCAAATGTTGAGAAAATATGTATTCAGCATTTGCATTTATTGAGTAAAGTTGAGGTCCTTTCCACTACAGCTTTCACTAAACCTTTTAAAGCGGCACAATGCAACTTTTTCATGGTCATAAAATTGCTTGGCAATCATCAGTTTGCTTGGCTGACCCGTTCTGATGAAAACGGTGACATTTCCATCTCCATCTGGTGGCCCTAGACCGAAACACCGCTTGCAACTTTGCCTGTGGCGCCGAGTGCTTTGTTTACCTCTGGAAGTCTCGCGACACACGAGAGCCGAGAACTACTGCTTCACGGCAGGTCGTAAAGGGCTCTGAGCCGAGCCAGGTAGCCTGATAAGACCACAGCCCTTTTACAGACAGCCGTTCCACTTCCTATTCGCCCCATTATAAAAAATTTGGCTGCAGTTCAGTTGATTTTCTCTGGGGGCGCTGGCGAGCGAGTGCAGAATGACCATTTTCCATAGGGCTGGCGCTAATAACTCAAAAAATGTCCCCGCTAGCGGCTGAAACCTGAAAATAATACTGTAATTTCTGACAGAGGGATGTGGATTTATATAGAAAGTACAATAACCTGGGAGTTATAGCTTTCTGTTTTCTTACAGGTCTGGCATTTGCGAGTCAGTATCTGCTAGCATCTAGCTAACGGAATCTGAAGAACGCACGGCTGATTACGACCGGCTGCTTTACGGCACTCGTCCACTGTGCCAGAGTGCTAACCTGGTGCCGCTAACAACAACCAAAGCTAAACCAGAGGCTAGTCAGAGAGTATGTAAAAGGGCTGTGCTGAAATCTGTAACTATTTGAGCTAACCCCTCTCTGCTAGCTCAGCGCTAGGACTGACCATGCCGTAAAGTCATGCCACATGCGTGACGTCACTCGGAATGCAATACTGACAATAAATGTGTATTTTAAACAAATCTAGTGAGTCTAAAAAAATCAAACCAAGTGCCGTTTGAAAGGATAATTTATCCTGCCTTTAGGAAAATTAAAATGAAAAAATATAAAAAATTATATCCAAAGCAATGGCTGGATCTAAGGTGGATTTCATAGTACCACCATAGAGTTCGGCGTGCTCTGCACTGCTTCGTTGGCGCCCCTAGAGTGCAGTACCACCCGGAAATAGCCGCCAGTTTTCCCTCTCCTCATAATAGAGACTCTCTGGATAAGACACCCCCCCTCTCCATTAGCTGTCGACGGCTCTCCAACTCTCTGCCAGTGTCTTGAAAAATAAACCGTAAATTGCCTCTGGTGGGTTTAGTCTGGCTAGACTGTCGCCTTATTTTCTACGGAGCTCCCCCTACAGCTTTGGGGTGTGTATTGCATGGTAAACAAACCCCGTATTACTGAAAGTTGCATAGCGCCGCTTTAAGTCGATTCATTTTATGGTTAACACACTCAAACACGGGCTGCTAACAAATTTGGCTTTTGCTGTGTCTTTCAATGCAAATCATCATGTTAGATACATTCCTATCATCTCACGTCTTTTTTTTTTTTTTTTTTAAGAGTGAATGAGTGTCCCATAGGCTACCAATACCTTTACAAATCACAGGACTAGGGAATGATCCGATTATGCAGAATGTGTCCACTGATTTATTCTTTTATTTTTTTCAGAAGGTATTCCATGTTAAATTATTCAAAAAGATTCAAAAGTAAAAACTGAATCACGTGTCTTCCTATTTTCCTCGTTCTGTCGATGAGCAACGATTAACAGTAGAGGACAGTGTCAGTAGATGTGTGTTTGTTAGTTTTTCCATCACTGGACCATTTATCACAGAGCAATTGAGTAAGCGGTGAGTTACGGTTCCTTTCGCAGTGCAAAAATTATATCCTGCAGTGATGATTGCAATTAAGGTGGCTTTGTGCATTTGCATCAGTGATGTATGGCTGATTTTATCTTAAATGGAGACACAGCCTGGGAAACACAGCAGTCAGATCAAATAATCAAATGGAGTTCAGTGATACTGTGTTTGCAGCAGCAAATAACTACTTTTTTCTTTTCTAAATAAAACTCAGTTTCTGATTGTTTTATTTATTTTTTTATGAATCTTTTGAGAAAGAAGGAATCTCATTTTGAATTATGATAACTAGGACACTCTCCACAGTGCCAGTAGATGGTGGTGTCTTCACTTATTTGCCACAAACACTGGACACAACCCCTCTCTTTTTCATAAACGCTGCTTTTCTTAACCAGTCCACAACATCTCTGTGTATTTAAATTCTATGAGAAACTTTGCTTTCAGCCAGAGGGCAAACAGGTGGCCATTTTTTTCAATGTTGTTACCATGAAAGTAGGCTACATCCCGTATTTCCACTAGTTTTAAATGTAGATGTTATGGTGTTCTGACTTTACTTTTTGTATCTTCTTTAATAAAATGACTTTTGAAATGCCACATTACTGAGTAAGCTTGGCAATTGTAAAAGGTTTGTATCTGTTCATTTGAATTAAATGACTTCAGTCTCTCTGCTACTTCAGTCTTCTCATGTCCACAGCATCATATCATTTAATTCATCAGTACTACAGTACAGGCAAAACTGAGCTCCCTTTTTGTTCTTTTTTTTTTCACATTTCAGAATGTGTTTGAAGTTATTATGTGCACATATGGCTCAAGAGCAGTTGTGCAAATTGTAGCAACCACACCTCCCCTCTGCCTCTCTCACCTACCCCTCCCTTCTCACTTCCTCACTCATATCCACTCCCTCTCATCTTCCCTCCCTTTACTTTGCAGAGGCAGCCAGTGCACCTTAAAGAGCAGGAGAAAGCCACAAACTGTCATAGAAAAGCAGAATTTGTGCTCTGCTGTTACAGAGCTGCCACATGCCTTTTCATTTGGGAGTAGAGGAAAGAAAGAGGCAGAAGGAAGAGTTGAGTTCAGCATTTGTGGACTTTATTCCCCTTTTCAGTTATCTTCTCTCAGTGACTTCTTGAGATCTACAGATTGACTTTGGACTCGTTACAAACCTGAGGCTAGCTCTCACTTGTCCTGCTTTTAACCTAGTCCCTTCTTAACCACACTCAGACTGGATTTAGGGAGCGAGCGAACAGTTGGCGGGTGCTTGGAGTTGCCCGGCCGGTGCTTGTGGGCTGGCATAGCGCTGGAGTGGGTGCAGGGCAACTGGAGTGTGGGGCCAGGTGGGAGTGTAGGTCCTGGTCCTGGCGGCGGTCCAGAGGTTGAAGAGACTGGCTCGGGGTCCGGGTTTGGATCGGGATATGGTGGCGTGGAGTGGGCAGAGGGTGGAGAAATGCTGAGTGCCATCTGGGAGACAGAGGGGCTGCAGACGGTGGGCATTGTGGTGCTGGTGTTCGCTTCCATCAAACTGCTGCACCTTCTGGGGCTCATCAGCTTCTCGGAGGGTAAGACTCTGGTTGAGGAAATGAAGGAGAGAAACTTTAGGAGACAGTGGACACAAAGCTGAAATGGAAAAAAACATGCTTTGATATGTTGTTCATTTCATGTATAAGGTAGAATATAGAACAGAAATCCTGTTTTTGTGTACTTGTTGTTACTTGAGAGTGGAAGTTGAGATGCAAATGCTGAATTTCTGAACCTCAGAAAAGAGAGACTGCTTCTGTTATTTTCAAGCCTCAAAATGTAAAATATTTAATCAATTGTCGAATTAGAACCTCTTTTTTTGTAAATCCATTTCAATATAAACTCCAAGGAAACCCATCACTGTGCACTAAGTACGGGCAACGTAAAGTTAACTATGCACAGAATGCTTCAGCCCCATGTAAACTGTTTAGTTAAGACCTACTGCAGTTATTTAATTAAATATAGTCAAGCAGCATAGTAAGTAGTCTGAACAAAAAACCAGCCCATCCATCAGACAATTGCTTTATATACATACCTTATCTACTAATTAGAATAATCAATCAAAACTTTTAGCAGTTGTATGCTTATTAATATTCAGACGGTAAGTAAACAGAGAGGAGATAGTGTGGGCTGCAATGGTGCGTAGCAGGAAAAAGCTTCCGTGGCCTGGGAGAGGTGTTTTGATGGAGAACAGAGTGCGACTGTTATTTTTCAAAAGCACATGGGAGCAGTGTTTTAATGTGGGGGAACATTGAACCTCATGCTCACTGCAACCGTTTACTTGCTTCACTAAACAGTTACGAGCTGCTTTTCCCTCTCTCGGCGCTTCCAAATGTACAATATTGATTATTTGACATGGTGAGATGATGCAGACGACAGAGCCTGCTTTTCTGGTTCTGTTTGCCTGTTGCTGTGATCTCTTTTACCCAAACACGTCTCACAATCAAATTACTTACAGATTGTTTGCTATCTGAACTTTTGGAACCTGACAAGCAGTCAATACAGGTATTGATGTTTGAATGTGTTGGCAGTCATGTCATCAGGTGAAGGAAAAAAGGCATGGAACCGAAAGAGATTACAGAGGGGTTGAAAATTAGATTGAAATGAATTTTCACAACAAGGCAAATAGTTCTGAAAATGAATGATCTCTCACATTGTTGAACATATTATACTTGCATTCAAAGCTGTGGGTAAATTTTGAGTCTTTAAAGTCCCATGTGCTGCATATATTTTTTTCGCGACGGTGGGAGGAAACTGAACACTTAGAAAAAAAGGTCATTAAGAATCAAACCTGCTGTGCAGACTTTAATTAAAATTTTTAGATTACAATTATCAATTACTGTTTTTCTTTTTTGGAGCAATTCTTACACGAGTTGGCAAATCAATGACTTGTAAGCATAAGTTACTTGATTTTTCTATCCATCTATGAGACAACTGATTTGAAATGATGAGAACTGAATTAAATCCAAATTCCATTTAATCATATAAACATTCATGCATCAGCAGACAACGACTGGCTATGTGAAGAACAGTGTCTGATGTTCTTACAGTCTGTAGCCTCGCTCCCTATTTGTGCTTTGAACTTTCTCCTGAAAAGGTCTTTGTTTAAAAAGCAAGCCCGGCTGCACATGCACGTTTGCGCTTGTGAGTTTCTGTTGAAACGAGCAAAGTTCTAGTCTTTCCTTCACAGAATAACGCACCTTCTTTGGTTTAAAATATTCCTCTCAAAAATAGGAATTAAATTTTATATTTTATTTGAGAGACTTTATATTGAGAGTGAAGAGCTTTCTTGAAGGGCTCTTAATTCATTTTCACATTCGGTTCGGGCTGTGCTTTACACAGTTTCTACGCATTGCTTTTTTAAGGTGGTATATTTGACTTTTAATATCACAAAACCATATATATTAGCTTGTCTTCCATCTCTCTTTAACTCATTCTTGACAGTAATACTCCATGACTCTTCAACCTGACCTCGAAGCTGATATATCTTAATTTACATTTAAATAGCACATCGATTCAGGCTCATTTATTTTGTTATTTCTATGTCTTTAGACTTTTTTGTATGACTTAACAACATGCTAATTGTTGCAGTTAAAGTTCAGAACAGGGTGTCGAGTCCCGGGAGTTTAATACATTAAATGACATTAAGAATAAAAAGATAGTAATCGAACAATTTGATGGTATTCATGTGGGTACATTTCTCAAGAAAAGTTCATCGTGAAAATTTCCACTTTAATTTGTCACACTTGGCTGACTGTGCAAAAGAGAAAGTTGCGCTAGATGCTAAACATAATGGACAGCATTCATATTTAGGAGGTTAGTTTACTGCAAAGTTTTATTTGTCAGATAATCCTTGTAATCATTAGGACGACTTCAGTTGATTCAGACTACACCAACCAAAGTTCTTACACAAACGCAAAAATATAAAACTAAAATTCACTGGCTAAGTGTTCATTACAGAATCACCTTTAAAATCCTCCTACTACTCCATAAAGCACTTAACAGTTTGGTCCCCCTAACTTTTTCATGTGCTCACTCAAAGGCTACTTTAGCTTCAGAAAAGAATGGTGCATGAGGTCATTCCTGCCCACAGCAACAGCTATACACAATTAGTTTTTACAATGATTAATGGCTATTATGTCTTATTATACTGGAACAATATAATTTCCCTGTAGGCATTAATGAAATAACATTCATTTAATTTAAATTCAGTTATATTGCAGGTTTTCTGAAATACCATGTTGACATCTGCAAATTATTCACATTACCGGTAGTGATCTTTCAAGTTTAGAAAATGTAACCCAGCTAGTTTTTCCATTTTTCAAAACTCATGAAGGAAAATTTGAGTAATAAATCAACTCGAGTTGTAATGTTTCCAAGATGAGCAAATTAATTACATTGTACAAAACAATATTTACCTAATAATGCAACTTAAAGTGACAGTCCAGCACGCTGCTGCGCTTAATTTTTAATCCCAACAATAATTTGTGGGAGATTTCACCTCCCAACAGCTAAATTGTTTTATTTTCTTTTTCTTTTTTTTTCTTTTTTCAGTCCTCCAAGGACACCATTTTACTGAATGTGCATACTCTGTTTAACATTCCTACTGTGAGACATATTCACAGTTGGGAGCTGCCCAATGAGATCACCTCCCCCTACTCTCGACCACCTGTGCAGCTCCATTGGGGTATCAGGGAGGATCACGGTCTTACTATTAAAATCTCTGTGGGGTAAATGTTTAGGGAGTTTCTCAGCTGGGCTGAAGATATGAACTGGCAACACTCTAGTTACAGGAGAAAATGTAAGCTGTGAACATGCCCTTGATGTGTTTTACACTGTTCCACTATTTACTGTACAGTTTCCACTGGCAGTTTAGAGAAGCTGTACCAGTTGTGAAAATCAAGTGGTAGTACAAACACATTGCAAGTAGAGAGGGTTACATAACCTAGAGGGATTTCACACTCTGATCATTTCTACTTCATAGATTGGTAGAACCATAGGATGGATAAATAGTTTATGAACAGGGTTACGCTGTCACCTTTTAAAGAAATATAACTATATCATTGCATCAGACTGTGCACAGTCACCAGAGCGTTCTACTGTGAACATGAACGAGGTCTGGTGAACAGCATAAAAGCAGCCCCTTTTGATTAAAATGACGAATGTGGATGATGTATCATGTATTATTTTGACCTATCAAAGGGCTCATGATGAAATGTCATTACATCTGGCCATTTGCTCAAATGATGTAATGAAGCCTCCAGAGGCCGTCTCACTGTTGTAGAGATTTAGATTTATGATTTTTTTTTTTTTCCCCCTTTATTTCACCAATGTATTTAATTTGTCTTGACTTTTCCAAGCATCATTCACTTGGATGCATTGTGGCATAAAAGGGAATAATTTTAACTTTTCTCCACTCATTCAAACATATCCAGTTCCTTTTGCCAAATATATTAATTTTTACATTCACTGCACATTATTGCAGATGGCTGAGCCAAGCCTCTAAGCTGCAGGCTAATCATTATGTCACACAATGATAGATTATTCTCTTGATCAATTGTGGACAGCAACAGATGCAATCATAACCCCCTAATCCCACAGTCACACACACATTCACAAGTATGTTATTACCCAAACAGGGACGGGGCAGTGTGTCATTTAGGCTTGTCATTTGCTATTATTGGTTGGTGGCACAGAGTGTCTTCACACTGATATTCATCTAACGAGGTTCTCGTCTTCTGTGTGTGTCCTTGGTAGGAGTTTATGGCCTGGCAGCGGAGAGAGTTTTGCTGCCAAATGTCTTTTTTCACTTGTTGGAAAGTGTTTTGGTATCTACCATGAAGGACTGTTCATGACTGTGTTGGGTCAACTTGGTACAATAGAGACAGGGACAAGGCACAAATTACATTTGGAGGTGATGTTGGGACAACGTCAGTAGAACGTTATTACTTGAAGTCTAAATTGTATTAGTTGCATATCCTTGAGAAATTTCTTCTTGACACAAAAGACTAAGTTGGCCGATGGTCTGCAGTTTTGGTTTACACTATTGGCCAATGTAAACATCAGTCCACCATCTGGAGAACTCTGAACAAAGAAAATGTGGCAACCTATGAGGAGATAGTTGCTGCTCTCTAAGTTCTATCTGTATGTAGTTTGCTCAAGATCATTTTGACAATCCAGAGCGTTTTTGGAAAAAAAAAAACGTTTGGATGAAATTATAAGAGGACTGGCTTGAATTTATGTTCTTTTTGTTTGGAGAAAGGAAAACACTGTATCCCATAACAACTTTATCTCATCTATAAAACATAGTACTGTAGTGGGAGTGTCATGGTTTTTAATGTACCCTGGCTAGGATGACTCCTAATCATGAAATTGTGAAATCTGAGTTTGAAAAGCACTGAGTTGTTTGTGTCATAATAACATGTTTGGCCAGCGATGTTCATCCGCCTGTGATCAGAGCGTCTGAGAAGGGGCTTGCTGACTGTGCTGAATAACAAATGCTTTTTGTAGCAACACAGCAATTACATCATTAGGTTATTTTTTGAGAAACTGTCAGCGCATGTATTAAGTCAAGCTGTCGTTGGTGTGTCCTCTACTGGATCAAAAGACAAACTATTTGTAATGGTTTGATACATCTGTCTATACAGCCTCTGGTTCGAAGCACTTACAGACTTTAAAGTTGTTTTTTCTCAATGGTTTACTGATGCTCAGAGTTTTATAATCATTACATCATAACATATTCATAATCATTGCTTAATTAGTAAAGACAAAAATGTTAACAATTTAATTACCTTATGAGTAAATTCATATCCAAAAACGCCATGAGTCCTAGTGGAAAATATCACGACTTCTGCCTGTGAACTGGATCTTAGAATAAAATATGGCGTGCAGCAAAACAACCATTTCAAAGCACACAAGTTGTTTTATAAGCATGGTTAAAAAAAGAATAAAGGTAATTTTGCATTGTAATGCTGTAATAAATGTTGTAGAGACACTTGAAGTGAGCAGTTCATGTAAGGAAACCCAGCAACAACTGAGAGTTGAAGCTTCGTACAGAGTTCTTTAGTTGGAATTTTGACATGTTTAAGGTTAAACATTTTCAATATCATTTACTAAATTCATTAGCATCACTGTAGCTCAAAACATATCTCCACAGCAGCTACCTGTAGACTGTATTTTTAAATGAAAATTCATGCAAAAGGTTTTAAAGGTGCTCAATTGGGTTTCAGATACACTGTGTGTTTGGCACAAGTTTCCCTGTCACCCTCCACTTCTACCGTGTTAAAATATTTGGTTTAAAGCTGATGACAAAACTTTAATTCTTTGGATTATTCAAGAAACATGAATGACTTTTCTGCCACTGTTTGGTGGCATTTACTGTAATCTTGCAGGCATGACATACCATCCATGGACAATAGCATCATCTGCGTATAAAGTTGGCCAAAATGGTGAAAGCTATGTTTTAGGGACCAAGACAACAACTGTATTGGTCAGAGTCGCCATTCTTTGCAGCCAGTGACGGCTATAAAACACTAACAAACATGAAATATTGAAAGCAAGTCCTTCATTTTGTTAAGTGCAGTGTGTATATGTTTCGTTCACACAAACTGTTTCATGGGCATGCTGTGCTGCCTCTTTATGGGATTGTTTTCTTTGAGTCACAAATCAGTTATCAAAGTTGAGTCAGCAGAAGCGTTTCCCATCTTTTTCAGTATATTTCAGATAATGGCTTTTACAATATGCTCAGTAAATTTAATTGCCAATGTCCATTGTGGAGAAAAAAAATCTTGCTCATGCAAGCTTTTAAAATATAAAAAAAAAAGTCACCAATGACTAATGTACAGGTAGGGAAGTGAAAGATATTGCAAGCAGCAACCTGTAATTGTTCATCCACTTAAAAATCCATGAAAAAAACTACCAACAGGCTAAATAACCCTTTGGCTGTTTTCCACAATGCCTATTTAGGGGAGGGACTTGATTGACTTGACCTTTGTCTGAGCATCCTAGCTACAGGTCCCTCTGGTGTTTTTAGCGAATAAGGCGGGGTAATAGAGTTAATTGAAAGGAAGAGGACTCAGGCTGTCAGTTTGAGTCAGGAAACCAAGTATCACTCAAGTAATCAGTTTTGATTAAAACATCACAGATAATAAATTCTGATATAAAAGGCATGACAAATGCTTCTGAGCCAATGATCTGATGTGGATAATTGCAGTGCATGGAGCCATCCGGTGGAAGAGGGATTGGAAGCCATATTATATTCCTAAAGACACACTTAATTAAGTGACCTGTATTGTATACTTATAGTGCAGGGATGCAGTTTCATGAACACCATCTTTGAAGCGCAGAATTTCTGATGTTATTAAACATGAATGTTTCCTTTTTTCTACTCGTACTCATTAATTCACATTTCCCAAAGCAGTGTCTGCATATTTTGAAGGTCTTATTACAGGAAAACTGTATGCAGTTGCTTCTGAAGTGTTTTTTAAGGGAAAAGACAAATGACGTCTTTAATAAACCTTCAAGCATCTATAGACCTTTGAAGCTGCATCAGCTAAGGCTACAGCCATGATGCTTATTCAGCATGTCCATGACTTTAATTACCCAACAAAATGAATAATCTTGTTGCCACATGAATCCACCAACGCTATTCTCCATAAACAAAGGGCATAGGTTCCTCATGCATGATGCATGGACTCTTTGCAAACTTTCTTGCTAAATATTTATTCTGGGTTGTTGTTGTTGTTTTTTTAACTTGATGCACTGATGTAATAGCTTTTAGTCCTCATTCCATTAAGAAAATGTTTTCCTTATTTGGTGGGAATTATGATCAAATTCAATGTGAAGAGAGGAGAGCTGGGATGGAAAGTGCTGTGTTGTATAGTGAATGTTATCATTTACAGTGAGTCTATATAAATATAAATATAGTAATCACCTGCACCTAATCTAGTCATTTTCTGTCTTTGAAAACTCAAAGATGATCATTGTAAATACGTAGGTAATGGCTATAAACAAGAAAGAAAGAGACAACATTGTAACGACATCGGCTGGTGTTGCACACCATAAATCATGTCATCTCACAGGCGACAGTTTACGTACAATAGTGGGTAATTAACTGTCCAGCCCACTTAGTTTTGCTTCAAGTGACTTTCATAGGAAAGGTTTTCCACACAAACACTGTGTTGTGGCACTTTGGAGGTTCTTCTAAAGGTTGGGATCTAAAATAGTTGATGTGAAGTGTAACCACTGCCTATCCTGTCAGAAAAACAGAAAATCCATGAATGTGCTTTCCTGAGTGACTGCTGGAGTTGCTGTAAGTTTCCTGTCCACAGCTGAAAGAGATGACTCATTTGGAAGTGAGTCATGAAGACTTCTCTTCAAGTGTCGTTTTTTTTACTGGCATGAAAGGTCTGTAGTGAGGAGCTGAAGAGTGATAAAACTCCCTCTTCCTCCCTAAGATCTCAAAGATGATTGCTGTAAGAAGGGCAAAGAACTTTATCTTCCATTGCTGCAGAAAGGTTTTCTTATAGATGGACCATTATTGAAGCACTTCCAAATGACAAATGATTGCAATTAAAGCCATAAAGTGTTCTTTTCCCAAGATGCCAATAAATGCTTCAACCCTGATGTGTCATTATGGTCAGTGTGAGAGTCCACTCTTCCTCATAAAGAACTTCTGCATCTAGTCCCCAAACCATTGTTCAGCAAAGGCAGTCACATTTAACTTGGAACAGAGAACAACGTTTTGTTTAATGTCCATTTTAAACCAGACAAATGTGACTTTATTGTTGTCACTGTTCACATTTGCTTTCTTAAACTGAACAGGACTGCTGTTGGTATTTAAGGAAACAAACGCATATGTTGCACTAATGTGAAAAGCAACTGTTAAGATTCTTTGTGTTCTGTCTGAACACAAACTTAAAGGGAATATTCAAAGCTTCACTCCATTTCACTGTTAACACAGATCTTTTCTTTGGATTCTCTGCCTTTTGTCTTATCATTGGGAGCCAGGCAAAAAGCTTGATATCTCACCCAAATTATGATTTTTTTATTATTTATTTTTTGCTGCTGCACAGGCACTTGATATTTGCATTGTTTTGTGGTGGTCTTTGTCTTTGTCTTTGGTTTTAAGACGAACCAAACACTGACCTTGTCCTCCCATCTTTCATGCCACAAGGAATAAGCTCTTTTATTAAATAACATCAATGGCATATTGCTCTACCTAACTGCAGCCGCAGAGGTTATTTGTATTTGGGCCTACCAAATGGGAACAAATAGCAGATCTGTATCCACCTCCCTCATCATTCGTCTGATTTATCTGATGTAAAATGAGGTTTTCTCATGACACAGTGAGAACTGTGCTGAAATTACTTTTCTTGTATCGAATTACAGATCTAATGCTTGCTAAAGCAGAACTGTAATGTCCACTGTTGGCAGCACTGGTGCTCTTGATGTCTGCTATCATTTGTTCTGGAGCATTAGAAAATATTAGCTGCTACGACTGGGAAGTCATTTCAGTTTTGGAAAGGGAAAGTCGGTCATCGCAAAGGATTCTGATGTTTTATCTTCAGCCCTGTTGCACTTGCATTCACCTAATTTTAAATGACATATAGGGCAGCCTATTTTTCTGTGTTTGGACAGCAATGTGACTCGATGTTCATGTTCCTAACATTAATCTGTATGGATCTCCATGCTTAACCAGATTTAAATGTGATCCAATTCAGACTTCATTGCAGCCCAAAAGTCGAACTTTATGTGAGCAAATAAAGCTACAATATTTATACCTCAACAATCTTCATTGTCCTCGACTTTAGACAAAGTTGCAGTGTGTATATTTTTGAAACTCAACATGTCAGTGTAGCAAAATAATCATTTTCCTATGAAATTTGTAAATGCTTGATATATGAAGTGCCTTACACTTCATTTCAGCTTCATGGTTAAGACTTCTGTTGACAGGGGCATTACGCAAGCAATAAGCCAAAATACACATACAGTAATTTATCCATTTTATTATTTTGTTGGATGATGACTTGTGCCCGTAGCATTGGTGTGACGTCCGACCAGCAGGTCGTCTTTAATTCCCCCCCCCCCTTTTTTTTTCTGGAAGCCTTCCAGTCATTGCCAACACAGGCTGCCAGATACTGCTCATCTGTTGTCCTCGTCCTCTGTCTCTCTGGGTGTAATTTCAGCTCATTGCTGTCTGCCATGTGTCACATTTGTTTCTGTTTTTTTTTTTAAAAAAACAATGTGCAGCCTCGGGAGTAAAACCCTGTAATGCATACTGATCTTAAAAGAAGCCTCTTATGGGCTCTCTGTAGCTTTAGTTGATTTAATTGGGCCAAATGGCTTTGCCTCTGCATTTGTGCAGCTGACCCTATGACAATATGACCTTCTATAAATGTTCCATGTGTAGTTACTAATCCTGAGCTGACATTTAGTGAGATGGGGGAGTCTGAATCAAAAATCGAGAAAAGGTATTCACTAGCCTTTCATTTTTCAGCCTTCAACCTAAATATCATGAAATCAAATAATCTGTTATTTAATGGCCATCAATTAAATCTATGAATTAGCTTTTGTTTGACAATATGTTGATAATTAGATTGCATGAAGATATATTTGAAAAAGTTGTTGTTTTGAAAATGAAAAAGAAGCCATAACACTGCAAAGAGAGTTTTTTTTTTTTTAAAGGATTTCTTTTTATTTGATGACAGAATAGGCACGAGCACATTGATTTTTGTCTTTGAGACTATCTGTCTTGAGGTCTGCAGGAGATATATTAAGGTGTTAAGAGGTTAACACCTGGGAAATACTGACTTTGATACCAGGTATGAGGACTGTAGTCTAAATACCTTTGGCAGCACAAAATACATTAGCTCAGTCAAGTTATGTTAAAATCAGTCCCAATGTTCTCATTAATTACCACGTGAAAAGCAACCTCTTTTAAGTATATATGGGAAGTTCTGAATTTTTGAAAACAGAATTTAAAGTATCTGCCAAAGCAAATTGCATGACTATAAATTTCCATTTAACCTCTGTGAGACTCGGATTCATAAATATGCTCATAAATTCCAATGTCCTATCATCCACCTGAGAAGTAGGGCAGACAAGAATGTTTTGGTGATATTTTGCATCACAGAATCACTGCAACACTAAATCTCTATGTCAGAGTGATTCATTACTTATAGAAATCTTGATCTAAAAAAAGCTATTTAGATGCAGAGAGATGAGACGGCAGCAATGGTGTCCACTAATGCATACAATACTGAGCTAAATAGAATATTTTAAGAAATTTAAACTTTATTCAAGAAATTTTAATGCCAATTTTAAATGGTTTAAATCTGACATTGAGATTCTGTTGAATGATGAATTAAAATACAGTTGAAAGCTCAAAGCTACCTTTCAGATCATATCTAGCTTTTTTTCCCACCACTGCATTCCCACGTACTTGTTTTACCACAGTGTTCCCATATTTTGTCCTGAAATGGACATAGGCACACCACAGTCTTTTGATGAACTTGATACCCTCAGATTGCTGGTTGTTTTATTATCAGGACACTAAACAGAATGTATTATCGAAATCAATCTGTCAGCCACAGTGGAATGATATGTCATCTGGAGTTTATGGATGGAAAGCTTCAGTCTTTTAGTTGATACATGTGACGAGGTCTGAATTATTCATGCAGTTTATTTTGACAGTGTGGGACGTTCATCGGTCACTTACAACTCCCAATAGGACACGACAGGCTCTTATCAAGGCATCTGTACTTCAGTGTCTCTGTTAAAACTTTCATTGTTATACACCTGTAGCAATTCAACATTGATTTAAAAAAAGCGTTTTAGCAAAAATGTGTTTTTTTTAATTTGCATGGAAGTTTGTGGTAGCATAAACTCAACCAGATAAACATTTTTACTTCTTATATTTGCTTTCAGTTTGCTGTTTAATGCTGACTGGCAGCTGACTTTTATGACAGTAAACCTACATTATATCGAAGCATCAGCATGTTAGCAGCATCATCGTGACCATGTTAGCTTGCAGATGTTAGTATTTTGTGAAATTACTGTAAGTTACTGAACTTTTTATTATTTGTTTTACCCTTTTAGGCTGGAGAAACAGTTTTGAATGAGCTATGTCACTATTTAAAAGGATTTTAACATCACCCACATGCAAGCAATCCATTCTATTTTAAGCATCGAGTTCAAATTAAGAGAGGTACTGGCACTAATTCATTTAGACAAAGTCAGCCATAGACTGTAACCTGCTTCATGGTCAGAAATTGTCAGACATCTCTTGCAAGCTGCACAAGCTGCACAAGCTCACTTGTTGCCTGTAACATTATCAAACTCTTAACTTTCCAATGATAAGATGTGCTCCTCGTAGACATATAAACGTAGACTCCATTCTCCATTCATCGACTCAATCTGTGATAAGTCAACATGTCCACCATATTGGCTGTGGCAAGACGGCTATTAAACTAAGACAAATGAATGAGGAGTTAAGTTTTTACAGGTGTAAAAATGAAAATTGTACAGGTTTTATAGTTCACAGCTGATGTGCTTTTTATTTGCAAGAGTTTGTGTACAAAAAAGTAGTCGAGATATAGGTAATGTGAAGACACATCATGCTGTGTTGGGATGTTAGTGCCTCATCTTGTGAGGAATGCTCTCCTATCACCACTTTTTAAGAACATTGTTACCTTTTTATATTTCTATGGCTAATTTATTAAAGTAAACAAATTATGATGAATTTTATTAGAACTTTGTTTTATGGAGTCATGCGATGGAGACATTATGTTGATAATAAACATGTGTTTTAATGTTGTAACAGATATGTTTAACATTTTGTTATGAGGACTAGATATGAGCTGAGATACGAGTTTGGAGGCTGATCCTACAGTTTAAATGTAGAAACGCTATTTTTAAGATAGAATTCAGAGTCTGTTCATATAAATGACAGCCTGAGGGCAAACAAGAATACAATATGGCATTCAAACAAAGATGTGGCCAAAAAAGTATTCATATTATGGAAGATGTATGCATGCTTGTCAGGAATGCATTTGTTCTTCCCTGATAAATACTTTAAGAGCTTTCTTTTTACAAGAAAAAACATGTCAAAATTCATGTCAAATGTGCTGTTTCTTTTCTTTATTTCTTTTTTCCCCAGACAGGGGAAATATGTCTGGTTGCACTGTTCGCTTTGTATTTGCTGATTCTGTTTGACTTCAGCTATCTGCTTTGAATAGTGTGACAGTGTCTTATAATGACGTGGTTTGACCCGCTTGCAGGCATCTGTCCCCCATTCAGTCCTCCGAGAGTTCTCATAGGTTGCCACAGTCAATATGGCAGCACCACTGATGTACGATCCACTGGCCAGTACAGTGCCTACATATTTATGTTCAAGGATGATACCTACTGGCCTACTTTTCTGAGTGCTGCCATTGTATCACCACCGTGATAAAGACACAGCGAAGAACGGGATTTTAAATGTATTGGACCTAAACTTGAAGAAAAGAAATACAGAAACAAACTAACAGAAACTTTTGGGAAACATTTGTGATGCTAGTTTAAAAACTGTTTTTCTTCAATAAAATTTGACTGAATATATTAGGGTGAAAACCAAGTCCAGGGATGATCATGATTAGTTTCACCTAAATTAGACAGATTCTCCCCATTCAACATCCATCTGATAATTAAGATTTTGATCTGAGACTGAGTAAGGGCTATTGAGTCTCAGTCCATCCTTTATACAGTGCTTATATGCACCCTCTTGGCACATCAAAGAAACCCTGAGCTCAGCAGCACCGTTCATCAAACTCTATGCTTTCGCACAGGAACTGTCCCAAGATTTATTGATTTTTTTTTTTTAAGCTGAAAACATTTTAGTTTGTACATGATGTAGATTTACAAAATATTTATCAGCTTGCTTTTTTTTTTTTTTTTTTTTTTTTTTGGTTCATACAATTGATTTAGGGCTCGTGAGGTTGTACCCTCTAGCTTAACCTTACCTTTTAGATTAATTAAAACTGATTTATGTACCTTGGGCGAGTGAAGCTGCTGAGCCATGACTGATCAGTACAGACTCATTGTGAGGGTTAATATTCCAACATTCATGTTCAGGGTTAAAGGACTTTGCATCTTTGTTTGCTCATTGATGAAGAAGATACCTGATGGTAGACCATGTTATTGCTATACTACAGAAAGCTAATTACGCTGTGTCCCATGGCAATTAGATTTTGATATCGAGAGTAAAGATTTTTCCTTGTTTAAGACCCTCACAGGGCTCTCAATCTTATTTTCTTGTATTGCTGCAAGGCAAAACAGCTAGACCAGCTTTGGTACTCAAGAGATGGTTGTGTATTACTCTTCTGATGAGCTGTACACTCAGCTAAAGCCTCCAATTATAGCAGCTGTCACTCAAGAAGTCTTTTTTTTCTTTCAAAGAAGGCAAAAGTACTGCATGACAATATGTGTGTTCACGTACTATAAAGTGAAATGAAACATGTTTAGGAGTTTACAGAATCTGCTTGCTCATGCACTTGATTCTTCAGGACAACAACACCCCTTCATGGCATTTAATAAATAGGTGAAAGTGTTGCAAAAGCAAGAAATGGTAAACATTTTGAGGAAGGGCACATGTCACAACATGCGCAGCTCTCTACATTAGCTCACACGCAGTCTGTCGGATCAGGTTTGTCAATAAAATAAAAGGGCAAACATTCACCAGACAGCCATGACTGCATGCATGGTCTTTTCCTGCACAATCAAGAACCTTGTCACTCAAGTTCTGCTTTATCCCACTTTACAAATCGGTTTTATTGCCTCCCTATTGGCACAGCTTTTCACCAATAGCCATGTTTCCAGCTGTTCTACCAGTCTTGCATTGTCCCACCACATTGTCCTTGAGCTCCAAGGTAGAAAGGATGTCTCTCTGTAGTTTATTAATCCTTCCAATTAAAGCCAACCTGCTGTCAAGACCAATGTATCTTATAACAAAAGCAAGATATGTCTGGTTCAGCTGGGTAAGCTGCGTTCGTCCTCCCTCTTTAGCATGTGCCCTCGCAGTAGGCACTTTTATCAAAAACAGCTTAGAAGAGGGGAACACGTTAGAGGGAATCGTGGGATTGTGAAAGTGGTTGTCCTTCGGCAAGAATTCTGGTGCTGGTCTTTCCTGCCCACATGACACATTAATATAAAATATCTGATTTGAAAAATGGAAAGGAAAATTTATTTGAGCACAGCAGCCTTTTTCAACTGTAACTCTTCTCTGTTCCAACTGTTTCGGATATTGGCAACAGATTTATGAACAATTTTCACTACTTCTTTGCTATGATGTAGTTGTCTCTCTATGTCCCTTTATAGCCCCAATTTCTAGAGGCCTCCAACAACCCCTATTAGCCGTCCTTATAGTTATAAACATGGTCACCTCTCTTGTTACCCATGAGCAGAGCGTTGTGATTAGTTGCTGCATGATTGACAAATGGTTTGCTGTACCCATGGACTTATACTCACACCCACTGCTACCATCAAACTCTCACTAAATCTTTCAGAATAGCCCCGAGTGGAAGGGGAAATGAGTTTGTGCACTTTTTGGCAAGGGTGTATACTTATTACTTATTGACTTCCATACTGTGGTCATCAATTCATACTTTGAATGTGCCACTCTACACTCTGTTCATGTACCAAGCTATACATGCACCATTTTATGGTTTTATGGTATTTTGCAATAAATTCAGCTTTATTGTAATTTAGTTTATTGTGCTTTAGTTTTCAAAGTAAAAGAGCTTCTGTGGCTGTAATCTCTTGTCATGCTACCATAGAACTAATTCCTGGTCTTTTTACATTTGCCAAACTCAAGAAGTCATCTCTCTCCTCCTTTTCAGGATGAATAGTGCAGCTTTTAATGATTAAAATACGCAAAACACTGTGTTGTTGTCCTAAAGAACCAAAGATATAGCCTCCTGTCTTTATGACGTCAAACGGACCCTCACCTCTTGCATGCCCAGTTTCGAAGAATGTACAGAGGCTGTTGCCTGGGTAACCACAAGGTCTGATGCTGTATTTCCCAGGTTACCCTCAGATTGTCCACAAGCGCGGTTTGAGAGCTCGACTCATGAGGCTTTTTCCATGCTCCACAAGCAAAAAACCATCCTCAAGCAATCAAAGCAAGTGGCTACTTCTCTCTGTTTGTCTCTGATGATTTTATATTGTCTTTTATCTGAGATTTTTTTCTCTTCGTGGCTTTTTTTCTAATTCTTTGTGTCTCTTGCTCATTTTAGGCTTTAGTCCCACATGGTTGCTTGAGCTACATTTTAACTCTCAGAAAAAGTCTTT
This sequence comes from Odontesthes bonariensis, assembly GCF_027942865.1. Classification (NCBI taxonomy): domain Eukaryota; kingdom Metazoa; phylum Chordata; class Actinopteri; order Atheriniformes; family Atherinopsidae; genus Odontesthes; species Odontesthes bonariensis. The sequence goes on along the minus strand of NC_134524.1, from coordinate 13,350,186 downwards.
CAATATTACACAAAGGACATTTTGCTTTTTCAGTTGAAAAGGTCAATAGAATGGTTGATGAATGTGTGAAATTATGGGCTTAGTACATAGATCAATGTTTGGTTTTAATTTAGTCTTTTACAATTTCAAAACAAATTTGCATAACTCTATGCTATATTCTATGCTTTGCACACAAATAAACTGTTGGATATTTAACAGGCTGGATAAACATGAATCACTTCCACAGCTGTAAGTCTCAAGCACTAAAATGATGACGAGGATGAGATTGAGCAGCTGCTTTAATTTGTTTATGTGCAGGAAAAAATAACCCGTGAATGCAGAGCATTTACTCCATAACATCAGGTTAAATGTGGTTTGCTGGGAAAATGTGCAATAAAACCCTTGGTGCTAATGAGGCACTTAGACAGTGTGTCACAAAAGCATATGAGAGTTAAACGCTGTTCTGCGAGGACAGTGCCCAGACAGTGTCTGCCATTATTACAGGCCCATTAATACATTCCACAAGTTTCAGCAGCGCTGCCTTCTTCAAGCAGAGGCTCCCTGCCACAAGGACTTGTTTTGTGATCTCAATAAAAAGAGTCCTGTCATAATTACTTCTGGTGTCATAGTTGTTGTAGAGAAGAAAACAGATTTTTTGTTTGGTTTTGTGAAAGACCAAATAATAAATGATATACTTTTGGTAAAACAAGACTTCAGAATAGATTAAATGAATGTAATATACCAGAATGTGATGCCCATTTATGGCACAACATTGGTCCTTCGGATAGAGGTATTGCAAATGTCTATATCTGTATGCTTAGTCAGTTCTCAACTTTGATAGTTAAACGCTGTTCCAACCCATCTCAGCTAGGGATAAAGGGAGATATCATAAATAACAACCTGCCGACGATGTTGATAAGACTAAAAAAAGTATCTGAGTTTGCATAAGAATTTAAACAGATGAAGAGAAACACTACAACTGCCCCTCAGAGCACAATCTCATGAAAAGGAAGCAACTGAGGCCCAACAACTACTACTCAAAGCAACAAATAAATATAACAGAAGGAGACTCCAGCTGAAAGTTAGTCAAACCAATCAAAACTTTGCTAATGGGAAATATACAAAAACCTGCATAGAGTCAACTACATTGGCTAACCAAACATAAATACACAGAGAGTAGCATCCTTAAAACTAATGAAAACTGAATAATAATTACAAATAATATGTGTTTGTAGGAGAAAAATAAATCAGGTACAAGAAAGAAGAGCAATCAAACAATGTGAAAACGAGAGAGACCGAGGAAAGCTGCTCATTCCGAATTTGCAGCTATCCACAATAATGGTCTGACTGGGAATCCATAATCCAGGTAAGCAGAAGAGGATCCTGATTGGATGGTAGGAGTGGAGCACCGGTCCAATCAGTGAAAGCAGGCAGGGCATGTTGGGAGCAGCAGCAGGTGTTTTAATGTTTCTGCACAAGGAGCAGAAAATGCTGTGGTCAAGGGCCATAACAATGGGAAATCATGAATTCTGGCCTCAATGAAACAAATATGATCGCATCTGACCCTATCTGACCCTGTTCCTTTTTCCTCCTCAGACAGCGTTGAAGATGAGCTTGAACTTTCTGCAGTCCGTCATCGCCCCGAGGGCCTGGAGCAGCTTGAAGCTCAGACACGTTTCTCCCGTAAGGAGTTACAGATCCTTTACCGCGGCTTCAAGAACGTAAGTGCCCCCCCCACCATGCAGCCAGAGTGCCACTGATAATGTACAGCAGGGGACTTTGTTCTTTGCTCATGAACATCGCTCCTCCTTAGATATCAAATAAACTTGTTTTTCTTTGATTACCTTTGACTTTTTATTTTAAAATCTACTCTGCAGCTGTTAGTGTGGGTTTTTTCCCTAGAACGGCTTAATTTCCCTCCAGTTCTAATCAATGTTCAGCTCACATTCTACTTGTGTAGAATCAGGGGAATTCTTGATGGGAACATTTGCAATTTGCACTAAATGCTAAAATGGTCAGTGGTGCTTACCACGGAAAGTTGAAATTTTTCAGTGATACCTCAAAGAAACTATTGAGGATTACTGATGAGCTTCCAAGTCAAAGTCCTGGATAACAGTCCATGTAAATCCACTTCACTTCACTGGCACCTCTTATGACACATAACGAAATGACCCAAAATGAACTTAACCCAGATTGTATGCCAGTGAAAGAGGATCGTGAGAGTCCTGTGATAGTGGAATTTCCGTAGGGCTTTACTTTTCTGTGGAGCCTGCACTGAGCTCCAGCCAGGTCCTCGCAAAAGTCTGCCCATTAGTCTGCTTCAGCTGGGGACAGAAGAAAGTGCACAAATGAGGCTTTTGATTTCCACACTCTGCCTGGCTTCCAGTATTGCATATGTTTGCAGACGCACTCCAATCTTAAAAAACACAGATTATACATTTCCTTTAAGATGTGTTGGCAGCGTAGCTTTAAAGATAGAAATGCCTGTCATCTATAGAGCTACGGCTGTTAATTGCCTGTTAAATGGTCAGTTGGTTTAAACACCTGAAACCTGACTGACAAGTTGAACTGACTTCATGAATCCTGATAAGTTAATAACTGAGCTCTCCCTAAAGTTGGAATGAGCTGGAATTGCAGATAGGCCTGTCACAATTATCGATTAATCATTTTTATGAGATTATCGAAGATAACCATGGTCACGTCTTTATGATTGTCATTGAACTGTTTGAAAATAGCTGGTTGAAGCTAAGAGAAATGACACATTTTCAAATTGTTTTCCACTGTTTGATCAAGTTTAAGCTTTTTTGATAACGTCATCTCACTGCAGCCCTGTCTTTTGCTGTTGCATGGCAATACCTGTCACGTTCAATTTTTATTTAGAATATATGCTCCTGTATTAATTTCCCCCAAAAATAGTGTTATTTTATATAATTTTATGTGAAATTATTAATTAATTAGTTTGCTTATACTTTAATAGAAGCGTCAAGCAAACAGAAGACAATTAAAAATCACATTTTGACAATTCTTTGATTGAAAATTTATCCTCAAGTACATTTTCATGTATGTGACCGCCCCACATACTGTACAGATACTCAAGTTCTTCCTCTTCTTCATCATCATCCTTCATTTATTATATTTTTTTGGGAGAGATCTAAATTGGATCATGTTGAAGTTAGTTGAATAGGTTTGGTCTGTCTTTGAGTCCATGTTGTTGCTTGTTTTCTTACTGCTCAGGTCAAACGGCTCTTATTCGTCTTGCTCCATGCCAGGGACATTGGTATAGTGAAGGGGAGCTTTTAAGGCCAGCCAGACTAATAAAAGCTGGCCGACTTCCCATCACGAGAAGTCCGGCCCTTTGTCCTTGGTGTCCAGGGTTTGAAAGCACATTAAATGCCTCTAATGCAGGTGCTTGGACGAGGACACTTGTCTTGACAACAGACTTTATGAGGCAGTCCTCTGAATTGCAGGTGGTCAAAGCAGAGTTTTGTCATAGATCTGGAAATATGTCTGATGGAAACCAAAACAAGATCTCTGATAGTTCACAGTTAAGAGATCATTTATTGTTTCATAAAACCCTTTACTCCAGGCGACAATAAACACACAATATTGTCCTTTAGTTTTGATTCAGTCTTCTGGGCTTTCACAGTTCACACTCCGAGGTCAGTGACTCAAGCATGAAATTAATATCTTATACTTCGTATTCCATCAGTCACGATGCTGCTGTTTGCAGCTTCATTCCATTTCCCACACCACTTATTCCTGCTCTTCTTCAGGGTTTTTTTTTTTTTTTTTTTGGAATTACATGGATGGCCAGCTTTGTGTCTCACAGATTGTGATTTTCTGATCATGATTGATCTAGTTTTACAAGTATATCAGATATATACAAACACTTTCTCTGATCTGACTCAGTCCAATGAGAATGTTATTAAATAATGAGCAAAATGAAAACAATATCCAAGGGCAGGTGGAAATGTATTCAACCATTATTTTAATTACGCTGAATGGTCATACCTCTTATATAATTACAAGTGCTCAAATAAATAGATTTTTTGAAAAGGGGATTTATGAATAAGGAATTTGATATCAACAAATTAATTATAATGAAACAAATACGCATTTCATGAAGTATTTCCTATCCTCAGTTAGGTAATTCATGTATCAGTGTTTCACTGATGCATACACTGTAAGAAGAGAGCAGAGGAGAGTAACTTCTGCATGAATGGGGTCCTGACTGTTTGCTTTGCAAGATCAAAATGTTTCCTGACATGGTCATTAGTCACAGCGTACTTATGTCTTTGAACGTCAAATTGAATCGCAAGGGCACTGCATCCTAACTAGATTACACGCAGGCTACTTTCTCACTTGCAAAACTGTCTCCCCTGAAAAGAGAAGGTGAAATATAACCACTGATGAGTTCTGACATCATTATTGACTCGATTTCCCTTCTGATTTCCTCTGGTTTGTGAGGATGGGCAAAGGAGGCAGGGAAGCAGCTGATTTGAGCACAGATCTTTGATTATGGCAGTCCCATTTAGTGCGTTATTCATGTTGACAGCTGTAAATGTCCGTCGTGTAATGTACACAAACTTAATAACGTTTATTTTTTCTGCTGAGAGTCCACACTTTGGACTGTGGCTGAGCACGAACAAAGTGCCCATTAACAGATTCTCCAGGAAACAACAAAGAAATCACTCCGTGTGATGCACAAAGAAGCTAAAGAGCACTTTTGCTCACAGGAAGAATATTTTTTAATGTAGGTGAAGGTTAGTTTTACCTGGTCTTGGATATTATTTTTACATTTTTGACAAAATAGAGCTTAAATAGATGATTTGATGTCGCAACACTTGACCATGACTGGCACATCTTAAATTCCAGCCAACTGCTTAAACAAAAAAAGGAGTCTGTTACAGATGATAAATAAAATGACCGGTGTTATCTCATTCTGTCTTCTAGGAATGCCCCAGCGGAGTTGTCAATGAAGACACTTTTAAAGACATCTACTCACAGTTCTTCCCACAAGGAGGTCTGTTCTCGATGCTTTTTCAGCCTCTGTTCCCTTTCACCAGTCCTTCTCATCTACTCTTTGTGCTGGACTTAAAAGAAATGTCTTTGTCTCTTAAAAACTGCACCAAGTCCGGAGTCCTTAAAATTGACCTTCCATCAAAGGAAATGCAGTGAGAGACACGGGTAGAAAAGTTTGTTTTTCTGCAGCCTCTCGCTGTTAGTTTTTATCATTATGCTAAAATTCTGCGGGATGACAAAGAGAGAAAACCTTAGGAAGCTTTGTTTTATCCGAAGAGTGGCAGACCAGCAAACATAGTGGCACACCACAAAGAAAACAATGATAAAACTTACCTCTAAGCATTTCTTTTTCTTCTCTCTTATCGTGGGCCCAGTTTCTTTGAAGTTTCACAGAAAAGCTCCATAAAAACTCTGCTTTGAACAATTTTCTTGTTTGCAGCGTTACTGCTGGTGTTAGCTGGGCTGTTAATGATCACGCGTTATTCTGGTTTTGTGTTTGTTCTCTTCATAGATGCTTCAACATACGCACATTTTCTGTTCAACGCATTCGACACAGATCACAACGGCTCTGTGAGTTTTGAGGTAAGTCGAGTGTTGGCTAAATTAGTAAAAAAGACGAGGAATTAACTTGCTTCGAGTTCTGCTAAAGTATGAAAACACAAGTAAAGAAACTGTGCTTCATGAATAAAGAAGTATCTTTGACCAACAGATGCACCAAACTAAATATTGGAGGATTGAAGCTGCACACTCCTGAGGCATTCTGCTTGAGCATCGTGTTACACGCGTCCTCAATCTTTTTTTTTTTCAGCGTAACCAAGTTACTCAAAGTGCAAGCAACATTTTATTAATATTCATGAGGGACATGTATTTGCTTATTAGGACAGGAAAGCTGTCATCATAAAGCCCTCTGGTTTATGCGCAGTACATTCTGTTCAAAACACATGGATTCCCTGAGGGCCTACACAGAATATGAGGTTCCTAATCATTTGAATAATGAGGCATTTGTGATTTATAGTGTCTGCGCTCTTTACTGTTTCACCATTCATCTTTAATTAATTAAACTGACTTAGTACCGTACTGTATGCTTGCATAAATGTTGACACAAGAAACAGGTTACTTTTGTTTAGCTCATGGGTTATCTTAGTTCTTGTTTATATCGAGATGTACAGTGAATTGCAAGTGAATCATGTTTCCATTGCAGGATTTTGTTATGGGCCTTTCTATCCTCCTGCGAGGCACAGTCCAGGAAAAACTCATCTGGGCTTTCAACCTTTATGACATCAATAAAGATGGCTACATCACAAAAGAGGTATGTGTTGTTGATCACCGTCGATAATAAAAGGACACTAGTATGGCTGACGTGTCCACAATCTCGATGAGATGGTGGTCTGGGAACTAGGTGTGCGTTTTCTCGAATTTGAGGCGTGGTTTACGAATGCCAAGAGCCGTTTATTGGGCGCTACGAATGTCTATCAAATGGCGTCTGGTTCTTCCCATGCTGCTTTGCGCGCGATTCATAGCCAATTGTATCACTTATACCAGATGACGACAGAAATTCGACGAGGAAGAACAAGAAAAAAAAGTAAAATAAAAGTAAACTTGCGCTCTAAGCTACTTAAAGTGATGGTTCGGAGTAGATTCACCCTAGGGTCATTTGAACCGTGACATCCAGCCAAGTTTTTCCGATATTGGCTGAACATCAGCTGAGTTACTGAGTTATCCCGAATAGCTTAGTACAAGCGCTAATGGAACCTGGCAGTATCTCCAAAATTACCACACTAAAATCACATGCCATGACACCAAACTTCTACAGTAGTACAAATATGGTCTGTACTCACAAAACGATGCATTTGGAAGTTTGAAAATAGTCCAGGAGTTTATTATTATCAACACAAGCCTGATAGCTTCTCTGCTGCTAAAGCTGCGTCGACGTCACTTCCTGGATCTGGGAGCTTCAATGTAAGATGCGGGTTAATCTGCTACTGTAGACAACAAAGTATATGCTATATTCTACATGTTTTTTTTATGAGTTTTTATGTTGTAGAGTTGTGAATTTATTTTATCAATGGAGAAATTGAGCAGCCTTGCTTTGTTGTCTAAGGCTGCATCGAACGGTAACGTTGTGTCCGCTGCCATGTTGGATTAACACTCTACAAGCTTCGGTGTAGCGCATAGACGTCGTCATCGTATTGCTGCCGCCCCCCCCCCCCCCCCGTTCTGTGATTGGTTCCCAAACTCAGGCAAAAATAAGGGCGGTGGTTTCCAGGCTGACTTTGCAGTGAGAATGAAACATCAAAATATCCTCAGTTTCATTTTTGTTGTCAATCTTGCAACTGCAAAAAAAATTTCTACCACTTCACATCAGTGTTACCGTTACTCAAAGTAGACAGGAGTAGAAGGGAACCGCAGTGAGGGAACACTGTCACATTTGTCCCAACATTAAGACCATCTGCCCAGCGTTGAGTTGGCTGTCTTCAGAAAACAGCTCTGACCAGTTAAGGCGGGGAACCGTGACGTGGTTTAATCCCTCCTGTGGTTTGATGGGTGGGGTCTTCACGGTTTTGGCTTGCTTCCCACAGGTTCCACCAGATTTGTATCTGTTGAGTTTGGATGCCGTACCAAACCCCTCAGACTTTTTTTTTTTTTTAACCTTTCCAAATATTTTTTGGGGGCTGCTACTATCGGCATATGGAAGGGTTTAACTGGTCTGCAAACATGTTTAGGTAAGTGTAAAGTGGCATCTTGTGAATGCCAGGATGCAGTCTATCCCAGCAGAACCTTGCATTAGAACAAGATGAGCAATGTTACATTCATGCTGCGGCTGGTTTGTGTCGCATCCCCCCTTACTCTGGATAATTCACAAACCTTCCAGGAGCAAGTAGTTTAAATCTAAATGATCTCAAACTCATTCCTGAACATACTTTTTATGTTTTTCATTTTGAGTTTTTGTGTGTCTCAGGAGATGCTGGACATCATGAAGGCCATTTACGACATGATGGGAAAATGCACGTACCCTGTCCTCAAAGAGGAGACTCCGCGTCAACACGTAGAAGTATTCTTTCAGGCATGTGTGTGGTTTGTGTTCATTGCATAGTCCCAGAGGTTTCAGAAATCCCTCCTAGTTTGTTTTTCAACTCTTTTGTCTCTCCCCAACAGAAGATGGATAAGAACAAAGATGGAGTGGTAACCATAGATGAGTTCATTGACTGTTGCCAAAACGTAAGCTGGACCCCTGACACATCTGTCTTAGAACTGCTGGCATGAATGAATTGTTACCCATAACACTGTCCCTTTTTATCCTCAGGATGAAAACATCATGAGATCGATGCACCTCTTTGAAAATGTTCTCTAACTTTTGGCTGACTCGAGGCTTTGGAAGAAAGCAGAATCTTTAGTGTGACCCAATTACTGACTTGGACTCATACTGTGTACAGTGTGCTATGCAGACTTTTGACTATAGATAAAATATTGTTCATTACTGTGGGCCACAATTAGGAGTAGGCAGCATGGTGGGAGCACTCTGGAACGAGTTGCCTTTTAAACATTTTATGACTCAAATGAATTACAGAAAGGAGAGGTTGAATTTTTAAAATCTCAACAATTTGACTGGAGGTTGGAATAAAACATTGAAAAAGAGACCCCTAATTAAAGGAATGGATAGTTAATTTATGTATTAATCTGTGTCTCTGTTGCAGCCTTTGTTATTCATGGCCAAGTGAAATCACTGTGACTTCTTCCAGCATCACAAATACTGAAAATAAGATCGGAGCTCGATTCACATCTGTCTTTTTTCTTTTTACATTCCAGCCTGGCTTTAAGCTCCAGAGTGTTCTTACCCCATGTATCAAACCAGTGTGGTCTGTGTTTTTGCTCTTCGGAGGAAGCATTCAGAGGGGAGGGGGGAGAGGGGGGGCACATACATTGTACCATTTTAAATTGTATATATATTATAGATACAGCATTAGATAAGAATTCTATGAGAAACTTTACAACTTTGTTCCTGTTTACTTGCCAACTAAGATGACACAACACAAGGATTGTATGTCAAACTGATGTCAAAATCGGACCCTGATGTGGATGATTTCTTTCTACTGAAGCACACAGGTAGCTAGATTTACCTTGAGTAACATGTTAGATGACAAGATCTTTGTCAGAAGAGACTCGCTGCTTTCAGTGTATTTTATTTAACCTTCTGTATGTATATTTCCTGTAGAGAACCCATCTATTGGCATGTTTTTATTTTCTTCTTGAAGCACAGTTTAAGAGTTTTCACACAGGGCAGTTGTTTTAGGTTATTTATTTGGGATTATGGTCATTGTACAAAAGACTGACAGCTGTACAGTATTAAATGAAAACTCGCCATCGGGCGAATTCAAGATCTTTAGATTTATTCATGAAATTCACTGTTTTAATAGGAAAGGGCAGAGGGATTTGGTTGTTGATGAAAACTTTGTATTATATTTGGGTCATCAGCTGAGGTCTCTCTTGTCATTTCTCTCCTCCTCAACGTCCAGCTGCCCACATCTGTTCAGCCTCACTGGCATCAAACGGTGGCAAAAGATAGGAATGCTGGGTAACTGAAAGAAGTCTCCGGACAACATATCTTAAATACTGTTCCATCTGACCTTTTCTTTGTCTCTCTTCTCTCTCACTAACTTTTTTACTGGAAGGAAACAGGAAGGTTTCATCAAACTAACCAGAAGTAAAAAGTTTTACTTGAGAATTAGTTGGTCTGTGGTGAAGATTTTGCAATATTTGACAGTTTTATCATGTTGTTTCTAAAAGTATTCACACGCAATGTCAAAACACTGGGAGTTCCGCTCACAAAGAGCCAAAATCTCATTGAGGCATGTTTGATTTAGTAAAGTAAATCAGACATTTTCCTGTGTGTGTGTGCGCGTTTTTATCATCATCCACTTCCAAACATCTGCAGGGTATCTCAGCATTTGGAAAAACATTCTTTCAGAAACTCGAAGCATTTCTAACATCTTTCTTTTGTAAATAAGCGATGAGACTGGTGTTTTCACATCTGTCGAGAAAGAACAAGGTTAATGCCGTTTTGTTTATGATAAACTTGCCTTCTCCATTTTAGTGAAACATAATGAAGAGCCATCAAAGTTAGATTCTGCTGTAGAACAATAATAATCCCAAATAATAGTCAACTCACGCCCCCTGTGGTAACAACAGGATATTACACAGGAGGGGGTCACAATTCATGTTGCTTTCATGTCTGACTCAAAAAAATTAATCAAATACAGCATTTGTACAGTATTTAAACTTTAATTTTACTTTTGTTTGTACAGTTATACATGTTTAATGTACAAAGAATTGCATCTAAATAATGAATCTCAAATTTTTATTTTAATGTCGAACATGGAATGTACGTTAATTGAAACAAAGAGAAAATAATAATGCCAATGGTCGGATGTTTAATTAGAGACGAGTTTGCTGGGGATGAATGATGTCGCACCAAAACTACTCCACAAACAGTCATCCGTCTCCCCAGTCTGATTCAAAAATCGCTGCTTTCTTTCAAATGAGAAATGTTAAGATATGGAATCACCTGAGATAAGTTTGCATACACACCAAATGGACAGAATTGCTCATCATGTACCTCTCTGACATGAACATTTAGATAATTATACCAATAATAAGGCAGGTGGTAATATTTGGAAAACACAAGTTGCAGTTTTCATGTACAAAAAAACGCTTTTTTTGTCGGCTACACGGACACAAGACTTATCAGATGAATAACATGAATTAAGCAGAAGCAGGTACCTGTATAAAAACGAGCAATGTGTTACAGAATGACGCTATAACTGTACAGTACTGAAACCTGTGACGGAAATGTTAAATATAATCCTTCTACATAAGATTTGATGAAATGTGCTGATCAATCGGTAAACTTGCTTCACACTGAATACCAATTAAAATGTTGCATTTCTACAGACGGACTGTTGAGAGAATCGCTGATGCTTGAACAAACCCCCCAAAAAACTGAACCTTTTCTCTTCTGATTCTTTTTTTTTTTTTTTGAATGCATTCCTTATTTTTCTTTCTCTTCCGTCAGGACACAGAGTTGGTCCGTCCACAGTTGAGCAACAGCTGTGTTCACTTTGTTGTGGAGTCGGAACATTAAAACAAAAATGCTTTCTGCATCACTGCACGTCGTGAAGACAGAAACTCGGCCATAAATGGTCAAAGAATCTGACTTTTGGTGGGGGCATGTGTGAATCGGACACACTGGCACACTCTTGGTGTAACAACAGGACTGATTTTCAGTCCTTGCAGCCAGTGGCCTGTTTCACTATTGTTCTTGTTAGTTTTTCATTCCGTTTTTGATAATGCACCCAAAGCCAAAAGAGTAGTAACGGTGTTTAGAGGTTAGTATTCTTTGAGCATTTGTTTTGAAGGAATAACAGAAACATTTAAAGTTATTCACTGAGACTCCATACATGCTTTGTCTTCTTGTGAGTTTAACAAAGAATGCCGACAGTACGCTCACAAATAACCCTTTGTCTAATCCAGACCACATGAATTAAAATAAGACAAAAATATTTGAACTAATTGAATACACAGTGGATTTTGCATTGCTTATGACAATAGACCTATTGCCAAAATCTCTTTCAGCCTCAGGCAATGAAGTCATTCCAGTCAGTCCATCACACTATATAAACAGGAAACGCTGGTTATGTTGTCCAATTCATTCCCCCAGATTTCTTAGAAAGCTCCCTAAGTGAACAATGGTCATTTGAGGATCATATCGTGGCTATATCAAATGATGCCAAAGGCAGCTTTGGGCTAAGGATTCTCAAAAGGCTCTCACCAATTCTGTTTCTTTTCAGAAGTCTTTGTGAAACTCTGTGGATCATCTTTAACATCTAAATCAAACCTACCGAGACTGACCCTGTGAGCTCTGCGCACGGTCCATTAGACGCCGTCTTCCTCCCAGGCCAGTCGGGAGGAAGAAACGGAGGCAAAGCAGGGTTCGGTTAAGAAAGCAGCTGCCTGATCTCTCTGTGAACGTAGCAAAGGAAGTCCATGTAGGAAGCTCCGCCGTGCAAGCCTTTGTCCTCCACCAAGAACTGACGGAACAGCATCTCCGGTTTGTCTTTCTGCCTCACAATCTGAAGCTGAGCAGGGCAGAATAAGGGCAAAGTTTCAAATGTTCTTCCAGCACAGTGACTTCTAAACTTCTTACATTTTTTTTATGCTTCACTTGGCTTTACTTGAAGTTGCCTGCTAATCCATGGAATTAGAACAATACAGTGGTATTCAAACAACACAACACAATGTGGGGGCATAAAATCAAATGTGGAACATTTCTTAAGTATTTGAAGGAAGAATAATCCTCTTTTTCACAGCTTTGGAATTGCAACACAAGGAATATCCCTGATGTTTTGCACCCACTATGATCAGCACTTGCTAACACCTCATTCGGCTTGTAAACACTTTCTTTTTTGTAGCAACAAACAGTGTTTACATTCCTATTTGGTTATACATTACATACTCCTTTCTTCAAAAGGCTTTTAATTCTGCGAGATACCCAGGCGGTCTTGGATTTACAGCTGTTTGGATCCATTGCCTCTTAAACTTGTATGTTATGGATTTTGAGGCGTCTCATCCTCGGCCTTTTATTGGCGATTGCTTCAGAAATGGTTTTGTATTTAACTGAATCTATTATTTCCTCATCCGGCTGCAACACAACCCCAAATCACGATTCACTCCCATGCTGAGGTGTTCTAAGAATCTAATTCAGCGCCTGCTCTCCTCTAAACATATCTTTGCTCACTGCAGCCAAAAAGTTCTATTTTAACCTCATCGATCCGCATGCATTTTCTTCTTCAAAAATGCTTCGGGCTGGTTTCAAATTAATTTGCAAACATGAAAGGTTTTCCTCTGTTGCCATTTGTGTGCCACTGCACAGGAACACAGTGCACCAACAGTGTTCAGTAACCTTCTGAGCACTTCTCTCAGATCTCAACTTGACCTCCACTGTTCCAGTTAGCTGTAAATGACTTCACACTTTTGCTTTTGCCATCTTCTTATAGCCCTTTCTTGCTTCATAAGTGTAAGGCAAGGTATGACGTTGCAGTCATTACCACGGTCACCTCACAGGAAGAAGATCAAGTCTTCCTCACTGGAAGATGGCTTTCTCGTTAGCTCTGTGGAAGAGGTAGGCTCCAGCTCGAAACAAGCCAATGGCTGCTGATTGTTGATTCATGGTTATGGAGTCAGATTTTTTACAAATCTATGAACTATCCATTACCATCCCTTTCGTCATTCTCACAGCGGACAAGCCATAGCCCTGAAAATCGAGGTCTGGGACATAAAGATAAAAGTAAACGTCAAGCTCCGATCTCAAATCTCTGCGGTTGGCCCAAATCTTTTTATGGTATCCGCCCCTTTTTTTTTGTCTTCATTTCAACTCGAATATGCAGAATTAGAAAAATAAAACAAACCTGATAAAGTAAAATTAAGAATGTAAATGATGTTATTTCAGTTTTAGTTTGCCGTATTAACTGTTCAAAGTAAAGATTTTTTGGGACTCAAGTCCTCAAACTTAAAAAAAAAAAAAAGCATTCGATAATCAGAATAAATTATATCATTATTCTAATAGTTTTGTATGCTTAATTTTAAGCATACAAAATTGCTTAATTTTAACTTCCCAGTAGCAGTGGTCCTGCAGTGCAAGAGGGTCATTAATCAGTGATAGGACTTGCATTCTTGAGTTGATTAAATGCGCTCTGCAGATCATGGGAATAACATGCAGTGCGTTTCCTCATCGGTTTCACTAGAGGGCAGCAGACCTCAAAAAAAGCTTCAGCTGCAGCTTCAGTGTGTTCTCTTTTCAAGTAACATCTTCTCAAGTACTTTATTCCTGTTTGATCATGAAGAGGAATAAGGAAAATGGTTGTGGATTCCGAGGATTTCCATAATGTGTTGCTGTGTTACAAATCTTACCTTCATAGAATTTGGCCTCTTCTCAAGAAGGTCACAGATGATCAATCTGACCTTCTTTGACAAGGGGTTGTCCAGCTCTGGCAACGCACTCTAAAAAAATAAAACACGAGTCAAACACAACTAAATAAACATGCAGGAAACATGCAGACATTCTCCTGGCATAATGTAGTTCTGCCAGGCACCAAAGAGATTAACTGTCTCATCTGATATCTCTACAAGCAGAAACTATTTTATCTGCAGTGTGATCAAATGAATTCTGACCATGTGTCCTTGCAAGTGTGCGAGGGAGGGCAGGTTGAAAATGCTCTGGATGAGGTCTGGTGGGCTGGCTTGGCCCAGCCACAGAAACATGGCGTGCCCGTTCTCCAGCAGGAACATGCCAGAGTCTGCAAGACGCTCCTCTGAGCAGCGCACAGGTGCAGGCGCCACCTCGCTGTTAACGTCTAAGTTGTGCTGGGAAAAGAAGGGACAGTGCAGGGGTCAGTTAGCCAGTTCTGATTAGTTCTCATTATTTATTTAGTGCTGGTTCACGTCCTACCATTGGGATTAGGCGTGGGTATAGCAGCAGCTGCGTGTCCTCCACCCCCATGCCCATGACCGACAGCCTTTGGTGGGCCCTGTCGTCTGTGGGGAGCTCTGTGCTGCCCACCAGAGGAGCTGTTTTCATCAGGCTGTTCATGTAAACTGGGAACACTTTCATGGCATCAGGAAGGATAAGCTACATATGGACAAAAGTTTACTGTTAATTTTTGACCGATGGCACACAAATCTAACAAACTTCCTTTCCAGGTGTCATCCTGCACTGACCTGGCTGGCGGCTGAGGGGCTGGCACAGTTCTTCCTGTAGCAGGCCAGCATGTGGGCTGTCTGGTTGACCAGGATATCCCTGACATTCTTTACAGGCTGGTTCAATATGGCACGGTAAGCTGAAGTGGAGAGGACAGTAGGTAAGTACAAAAAAAAAAAAAAAAGTTAAAGAAAATAAATAAATGAGCAGAGGGACTAAGCAGCTGGTTTATGATAAGGAGACAAAAAATGGTCAGTGAGGACAAAAATAAACTGCACAAAAGGGAGGAGAGGAGGAGCAGTATCATGTAAAACACATGGTCCTTATTTCCACAAGTTATTTTTGCTTATAATTCACTGAGCATTGATAGAATATTAGGAGATACATGTGGTAAATTCAACAAAGGTCAAACTACGTGGCTCCACTGCAATATAATCAACTATGGAATGACTCCCTCGTTGCTTGTGTCTGCATGCACTGCTTAATGTTAAATGTCATGTAGTCAGTTGAAGATCCAAAAAAGGATCTATTTTCGTCACATATGCATGTGACAAAAGTGCTTCGACCGCCATTTAAAAAAATTCACAGTGCCTGATCATAAACCGCCTCAGCCTGCCAACTCCCAGCTGAAACAGTAGCTGATGTGGTCCTCTTCATTTCCCACCTCAGTGTTTTCCGGATCAGACCAGACAGTATCCAGCTTCGGCAAAGAAATAGCCTCCGCAGGCTCCTCATTAGTTTTCATTTGTTTATTTTTGCACCACACTTCTCAGGTTTACCAAAATCCATCTTAAAATGTAAGTGGAAACTTACCTGATTTGGCAAAGAAGTTGATGAGTGAGTCGGTCTCGCAGCTCTTGTACAACTCCGACAACTGAGAACTGCAGTTCAGGCTGAGGTTGTGGATGCGGAGTCGCCGCTGCCCGCTGATGGTGGTGTACAGCAGGGCACACTGGGGAGAAAAAAAAAAAAAAAGTCAGAACACAAGTTCTAAACAAATAAATCAAATGAAAACACATTTTAGTTCCCTAAAGTTTAAAAGACCCCACCTGAATGAGCGCCCCCGTCTCCTCGCTGAGCGCGTCGTCATGCTTGAATTCTACCGTCACAGCATTGTCACAATCCACGGCTGCCATCTCTATATCTGTGGTGTTGTTCATATGAATGGCACCGTAGAAGTCTGTGGCTCTGAAGCCTGAGGGATGGCACACACACACACACACACACACACACAAACTGTAATGTAAAATCCTGGGAGCCAAAACTTTCCGCTTCATCTGAACATACAGATGTTGTTTCTTACCTGTACTGGTACGAACACGCATGATGGCATCAAATCCGATGCTCTTCTGGACGTCTTTCCTCAGGTCTCTCAGGAAATGCTCCCCATCTGCCTCCATCTGTGAACCAGCAAATAACAGCAATGGCACGGTTTGGTCTCAGGTCAAGGAAAAGCAGTCGGAGGTAAATGAGTGCATCTTAACATAAGCAACTCTGTGAAACACCAACAGAGGCAAAAACAAGATACTAGAAACAAGACTGGGTTGATATGTAGACATTTATCGGTCTTAGAAACATCTTCATAAAGTTATTTACTGTAGGTTTATACTATAATAATATGCATTTTTATGCCGATGACACAATCATTTACTACTTTGGGTCATCCCCTGCCAATGCTGTTGAATCACTTCAGAAGGGCTTTGATGTGATCCAGCACACATTTCTACAGCTAAAATTACTACTTAATGCTGATAAGACTAAGCAAATGTTGTTTTCAAAGCCAAGGAAAAGACTGTTAAACATCCCCACAATATTCACCCTTGAGGGAAATGAAATTGAGGTGGTACATTTGTATAAATATCTTGGTATCTTGCTTGATGACACGCTGACATTCAAAGCCCACATTGAAAACCTTGTAAAGAAACTTAAACTAAAACTAGGTTTTTTATTTAGAAATAAATTCTGCTTTTCCTTTGATGCTAAGAAGCGCCTTGTCTCTGCAACTTTTGTATCCATTTTAGACTATGCAGACCTCCTGTATATGAACGCTTCAGTTCAATGCCTGAGTAAGATTGACTGTCTATCATGCTGCCCTGAGGTTCATCACTAACTGTAGGGCTCTAACCCATCACTGTGAACTACATGCCAGAGTACAATGGCCTGCACTGGCTACCAGGACACTCACTCACTGGTACACTTTTATATACAAGGCAATACTCGGACTACTGCCACCCTACATCTGCAGCCTAATCACAGTAAAGAACATTGGCACTTTTGGTCTGCGTTCCAATGACCATTTGCTTCTCTCTGTTCCCCGTTTTCGTACAGAACGGGGAAAA
This sequence comes from Odontesthes bonariensis, assembly GCF_027942865.1. Classification (NCBI taxonomy): domain Eukaryota; kingdom Metazoa; phylum Chordata; class Actinopteri; order Atheriniformes; family Atherinopsidae; genus Odontesthes; species Odontesthes bonariensis. The sequence goes on along the minus strand of NC_134524.1, from coordinate 13,333,095 downwards.
AGGGCCTTTGCTTTTTCTGCTTCTACCTCATGGAACAATTTACAAAAGGATTTGAAATGAACGAAACTGATTCCTTTGAGCGATTTTAATTCCAGGATGAGAACACTTGAGACCGAGTTCCTTGTCTGTAATTGTTTTAATTGATTTGTTATTGTTTTACCTGATTTGTTATTTTAATGCAACGGAAATTTTAATTTTGTAACTTGTGCTGCCACTTGGCCAGGACGCCCTTGTAAAAGAGATTTTTAATCTCAACGGGTCTATTTTCCTAGTAAAATAAAGGGATAAAAAAAAAAAAAACTGTGTGTGTAACTCTGTTGCTTGAGTCTGTGGTCTGTTTGTACAGTTTGGAGCAACTTCCCATGCTTGTTGCATTATTCCTTCGAGACAGTTCTATATTAGACTGCATGTGCTCTCCCAAACGCATAAAGTGGATCCGGCTCGCTTCAAATCCCTTGAAAATAAAAGATTAAATGTAGCATGTGTCACTTGCTGATGACCCTTATGTGTCTGCTTGCACCACCTTTGTGAGAGAGCTCTATGCAAAATGCAAATCGGCATGGCAGCTACCTGGAAGTTGTTGTACTTGAAGACAGAGCCTCCAGTGTGAGAAGGCACATCAGCCATGGTGGCCAAATCCACATATTGGCTGGGGAAAAGGAAGAGATCCACACAACAGCCCTGTGTCACACACTCTTTAGAAAGCTGCTCGAACACACCCTTCTGTGGCTGGAACAGGGTCTGTGGATAGATAACGAGAAATCAGTCTTGGGTAAGTCAGGAATCACCTTTGGTCATATTCTCAGATTTTAGATGAAGCTTAAAGGTAGCACGTACTGCACCTTATGACACACTTTCAGAATAATCCAAGACTGCAGATCAGAACTACAGGTTGTTTATTTAAAAAAATTAAAAATTGCATTTTTATAAAAACCTTCCCCACAAAAAAGAAAAATAGCTAACATTTTATTATGTCATAAAAAAGCAACAAATCCCTCTGCTTACTGTAAGTAGATTGAGCCCAGACATGCATGTTTTCCCTCAGTGCACAGCTGCCAGCGCTCTGTCTTTACAGTTCAGAAAAAGCTGCACAGCTTAAGCTAACTTTTTTTGGGGGGCTTTTATGCCTTAAATGGACAGGACAGTTTAAGACAGACAGGAAGCAGGGGCAGAGAGAGGGGGAATGACATGCAGCCGCGGGACTTTACTGCAATGCGGAACTCGAACCGGGGACAGCTGCAGCGAGGACTGTAGCCTCTGTGCATGGGGCGCCTGCTTAACCCACTACGCCACCGACTGCCCCAGCTTAAGCTAACTTAACACAAAGAGCTACTCACTTTCTCTTTGTCAGTGCCGACCAACTTTTTGTCATCTCTGTTCTTCAGCTTGCCTGGAGCCTCAGCAGTTGGCATGGACGAGTGGAAGATGAAGAGCTTTCCGCTGCATTCCGCTGCCTAGAAGGACAAGAGAAAAATCAAGAAAAAACTATTTCCAAAGAGGATCTCACTGAGGTAATTCGTCATTCCTTCCTGGTGAGCTGTTTGAATCTTTTAATAAAATTCAGCCTCTAAAAATACTCCAATACTGAAATTAATTCACTTAATCTTTACTTTCTAGAGCTATTTTCCGACTATATAAAACACCCCAAAAAGTGGCGCATTCGACAGTAAACGGGCAGGAACAAACAAATTAGTCACTGACTATGTGCTGTTGTGTAATATTACAACTGCTTCCAATTAAAAGTTGTGTGTGAACTTTCTCTGAGTCGTGAGCTTTAACACTGATGTCATATCAGTGGAACAGTTTGTTGGACTTTGGGTAAACAGGGGGAAGATAAAAACTTTCTGAACTAAATGGACTTCACTTCCAACGTTGGCAAAAGCAACACTGTTTATCTGGAAGGCTCTGTAAAATGGAAAATATCTTGCAGAGCTTGCTGTGGCCCCTTGTTATAGATTCAAATCACATAAGTTCATAGAACACATTTATTGATAAAAAAAAAAAAAAAAAAGAATTGGGGAAAAAAAAAAAAAAAAAATACTCATGACACAAATATGGAGCTATTGCTGAGCAATGATATGCTTCACACGTTTGGCCATACGCAAACCCAAAGCAACCACATATATTTCCAGGAGGCTGCACTGTGTCTCATGCCGTACTAACAGCTGCCCCCCTGCAGCTAACCTTAAATGCCTCCATGCCGGCCTGGATGACTGGGGCAAAGACCGTTTCACTCTCGTTGGAGTCTGCAAACATGTCAGGGATCTGATCCAGGAGGCTGGAGGGGAGAAAAAAAAATGGAAACAGTTATAGTGTGGTCTGAGGTCCTTCCACCCTAACTAACCTCAAAATGTTTCTCTTTTAATGTGTCCTGGTGAAGAAAGTCTCAATGTCTTCAAAGAAGCAAAGTTCACGTCTAAACTAAATATATTTGCCCTCCGCAGACAGAATCTTCTATTTGTTCCCTCGACCTTCAACTGATTGAATGCAAGATTGCAGAATATGTCTTAATTGTTACTGCACATGTGCAGCAGAACTGGATCAAATCCTATCAGTGCTAAAGGGCTTACAAAGGAAAAAAAACATAAGTAAAATGAAGGAGTACTAAAAAGGAAAAGGAAAAAAACACACGTCATACCACACAAACATTGCACACATCATTAATACAATGCTTCTTACTTGTAGATGACGGCCTTTGATTCCTGGTAGTTAACAAGGAAGCCATCAAGCAGTGGGACAAACATCTCAGCCGTGTCCGACACCACCATCATCTGCGGCTGGGCCAAAGCGCTCTTCACGTTGTAGAAGTGGAGCACCTTGTTGTAGGTAACAAATCCCACTTTTATAGCTGAACTATCCACACCTTCCTCCCTGATGAGAACGAGGAGAAATAAAAAAAAAGCAAGGAATTAGTGTTACAGGTTTACAAACTTCATGTTTGCTCATAGTGCCTGCCTACTTTGTTCATTTTTTTCTCTGCAGATACTCAAAAAGTACTACATAGAGAAATAAAGGTCACAAAATCTCCTGATATTTACTAGAACACTGAGGATTAAGGTGAGGAACTGATAGGTACACTAAACCTGTCATCATGCTTGTAATTTAAAAGCATACCTTGCAGACAGTGCCAACAGCCGTTTCTACGTCTCTCTACTTAAATCTTCCTGACAGACCAAAGTGCATGAGATGTGACTGAGGACACGTACTTCGAAAACCTTTTAAAGAGACTCCGCTGCTGGTTAACCTCAATTCCATGGCTACTCTGTGAGCATGAGATACAGGCGGTGTTGGAAGAAAACAGATTCAGAAGGGCATATTCTACATGCTCCATCTCAAACCAGGTAGTGATTGAAAAGAAAATAATAAGTCATGTGAAGACTTGGTCGACATCTGGATTTACTTAAACTGGGCTCAGGCTCGGTCTTGGATGAATTAAACACACATTTTGGCAAAAACCACCAAATTACACGGACTGTATAAAATATGCAAGGTGTCCAGTCGGTTTAATTTAATGCCTGCGCAAAACAAAAGTTGAGTCAAAAACAGCTGAAGGGGGACTTATCTCGAGTCGGACTGCGCTAAGGTTTTAAAGGATGAGGTCATGGCAGCGCACAAGTATGGATATATTTTTGCTGAATCTAACAAGATAGAGAGAGGAAAGTTATTTTAGGAGTAACCAGGTAAACTGCATCATCCTCTCCTCTGTGATAAATCAAAACCTGGAATCCAGAGTATGTTTTCACCACAAAACTACTTTCATGTCCAACAAAGCCTGTGTTGGATGTGCTGCTTCCCAGCATTTTCAGTTTTTTGGCCCCCTCCAAATGGTCGGTTTGATTTTTACAACTTTGGGAAAGCACTATTTTTAGGAGTGATATATTGTGTCTGATTTGTATCATTGCTTTACATTTTAAACAGATAATAGCTCATGATGAATATGTTGAGAATGTAATGTTTATGGGAAAATGATTATATTGGCAAAGCCCAGGTGCACAGATTCCTGCGAGTCATCATAATGGCTGATACTTACCATCTTTCTATTACTTTTCCCTTTTCTATGATCATGTTTACCTGGGCAGCTTCTCCAGGAGAGTCTTCAGCTCATTACATATCAGTTTGACCAGGCCACTTTTGATGTTGTTGTAGGACACATCAATCATAAAGATGTAGGCAGGGGGATTCGGAATCTTGTTGTTCTGTGTGGGAGGAAAAGGCCATTTTAATCTCTTCTTGCAGTGACGGCAAAAAAGACAGACGACACAAACTTTTTCAATCAATTAAAAAAACTTAATTAAAGAAAAAAAGTTCCTTGTGGAAGTGATAAGCCAACACTTTTATCTTCATTCATTCTCGGTTTAAGGTCTTCATCGTAGATTTAGATTTTCACCAACTGTTGCTCAGTGCTTCTGTTTTCCACTCAAAGTTTCTATGATTTCACATGAAACACCAAATACATTTTCATTTGCTTTGGCCTATGAGTGTAGATGGAGAGAGTGTAGCAGGTATGTATTCCTGAAAACACAGCAATAGCAATGCAGCATGTGGGGGGCTTGTCAGTAACTGTTATGTTTCCACAGCTACAATCCATGACAAGACACTCAACTCGCAGGATTTCGGTTTATGAACCTGCCTGCAGAGGTTGTTTATAAGTCCTCATAAACAGAACAGAAATAGGCCAGTAGAGTGACACGGCATTGCCAACTTACATCGACAATCTGAAGCTGTTTACATGGATACACAGCTGTTTTGGATCTCTGTCTTGTCCGTGTCTCTATTTTTGAGGGAGCTAAAAGGTTTTCTTGTCCTGCAGCTCTGATGTTATGAGCTCAGGCGGAATAATGCAGGGTGCCTTTTAACAGAGATCCCTGAGAAAAATAAGCCCTGCGGTGCTGGTATCAAACAAACTTCACGCACCCATATATTTCAAGTGTTAATCTATTTCTAATAAATTAATTCCAATTTCTTTTTCAATCAGGTCATCCATACACAGAAAAACAATCACTGAATTTAACTTCTTGTCTCTATTGTTCTGGTTAGCTTAAACTTATCTGTATAATGTGTCCTTAGTACCGGTGGAAGAATGAGAAGTTATTATGTACCTTGCAGTAGTCCAGAGTGGCGACAAACTCATAGGATCCCAGGGAAAGTTCAGGCTTCTCATAGAAGTCCGCCCTCCGGCCCATGTGGTCAAGGTGTTGGAAGTAGAAGACGGGCACTAGATGATGGGAGAATTGACTAAAATTCCATCTCTGGCTGAACACAGTAGATTTGTCCTACTTTCAGGATCTCAGCATTTTTCGCCTCATACCGTACCTTCATTGACGCAGTTGCAGAAAGCGCACTGGAAGCGACGGCCGCCATCGATGAACTGCATGTAAGGACACATGTAGGCCTTGCATCGATTGCAGCGGACTGGACCTGTCTCACCGTGATTCACGACATACAGAGGAGTCTGCGCGAGGACATATCAGCAGAGAAGGCATCAAAGAATCAAACTTTGTTTTTATGGCACGTTGAAAACAAATATAAAGTAAGAGACAAAGGATTTCATACCAACGCACACATCCTCAAAGCTAAAAAGTGTTTTAAAAGAGCTAAAGTATCAATAATTTCAGCTACTCTCACATCCTCTAAAATGCTCTCTTGTTCTTTTTTGAGAACACATCAAAGAGAAGCAGTGGTTGATCAGAGTGGCTTTTAAAGCTGTAAGCATTTCAAAGTGAAGCTACATAAAGTCTGATAAACTAATACAGACAAATATGAAATCCAGCAGGTAGCCAGTGTAAAGACTGAACTCTTAGTAAGCCTGTGTGCAGCAGAATTTTTAATTAATTGTAGCTGATTAACTGATTAATTCTTCAGTAAACCAGATACTTAAGAATACTATGAAGCTTTTAAAGTTGTTTCACGCTATCCCGAAAGTATAGTGTGACTGCAGTAGTTACTGTATAAGGTCTGAACATCATCTCTGACATGATATACAGTCTGTCATGGTTTTTTTCCTTTTCTAGAAGACTTGATGTGTCCAAGAATTCCTTGTGACGCCTCCCATATCTTCAACTGTGCAATACTGCTGCACTCGCATATTCACTCCCTTGTTACATTATCTATCATCTGTCTGAGTCATCCGTGGTTCCATGACACCCAAACAATACACACTGCACTTATGTATACAGAACATCATTTACTGTGGCATGTAAATGATTAGCATGAATCTGTTTTGTACACCAGGTTACTGGAACTGAGCACCATATGTAGGGCCTGCTGATGACAGAAACTTTTCTTTTCACTGTTTAAGGCTCTCTGCTGGCTTTGAAAAAACAGAAACTGAAAAGATTCGCTTCAAATGAGCTCTACTACATGCAGGCGAGGGTGCAAGCAGGTTTATTAATAATCGACCGGAGACTTCAGAAGGGAGATTAAAAGCATTTTCAGTTTTGTTTGGGTTGTTTTCCAAGTGCAAAACCTGTTGAATTAAATAAGATTTATGCACTATTGTATGCTCTTCTGAGCCATGTATAAACTCAGAGCACCGATTCAATTTTCCTTCTTAAAGTTCTGGTGCAGATATGCGGCCTCTTAAGTTTGATACCTTTTGTATAAACCACATTTCTTCTTCAGTGTTCCCAGCAGATCTGACATTAGCTAATTAGTCTAAAAGCCAGATGAGAGAGCGCTAACATTGCCTAAAAAGGCCAGATGGTGCTTGAGAAACGGCGAGTGGAGGATTCTTGGACCACACATGATCCAAAAGGAGGTCACTCACAAGACAGATGAACTTTGGTGGTGCACTGAGACCTCTTTCACAGAAGGACTAACCATATACTCCAAAGTATATTCAAACGTCACATTTCTAAATTTTGACATTTGTTTTATAAAAGCAAGTTCCAATGTGTATCCAATAGCCACATAGGCCATTAGAACAGAAAACCAAAACCTATTTTATTCAACCGAGGCTTCATAAAATGAAGGAAAAAAAGAACACCCCTCATGGGAGATACTGCTATTTAGTGCTCCTGCTACATAAAAACAGTCTCATGAGTCACTGCTGTGATGACAATGTATATTTCAAAAACACAGAGCAGTCTGTGGATGTTTGAGTGTGTGATGAATGGTTCACCAACACGAACACTGAGGGAGACATTAGAAGAGATAACAGCAGCCTTTGACTTTTATCTTAGTTTACAGAACCATGGCACATAATTGTGTATCGTTGGTATTACAGAACTTTTGTTCTTTCGATGACGCACGTTGAAAGCAAAAGCGTGACTTACCTCATTTTTTGGCAAATTGGCAAAGGGTTTAATGATGGAAGCCAGAGGCACTTGGCACTGTTTGGCCAGTTCAGCAGTGGACGGCAGTGAGTAGGAGGTGCAGCGCATGAACCTGGGACTGGCATTTCCTGCGTTGACGAAGACAAGCATCAGTAACCTTTTCATTACAACGGAGCACAATTCTACTATCAACCATTATCCTTGACAGATGGGTAAAAGTGTCATTTTAAATGTTTAATTTAACCATTACGAGTGATAGACTATCTTTAAAACTTTGAAGTACTGATACGTTTGACAATAACCACACAGGTTGCAAACACAAAAAGGCCTGAAGAAGTTTAGGCAGCCCTACCTCAAACGTCAGTTATGAACAGTTAATCAATAATAATCAATCAATAGACATAAAAAGACGGACTCCTTAAACTGTCTACCAAACATCAGAAGCCACGGGCTCTCCCACGCAGCTGCCTAACATTTTCAAACCATAAATAACGGACGTCCACAAAGCAAGAGAGGGCAGTAAAAAACAGATCGCAATGCGTTTTGAGGTTGCTTTTTTTCCCAGTTCATTATGTAAGAAGGGGACATGACAGCTAACAGGAGGGAAGGAGGACGAGTTGACCTGGAAGACTAAGAAAACCTTCTGAGAGAACTCCTTAAGGCATAGCCCTAAAAGGGCTAATCAAAGTCCCTGTTTGACTGCAAAAGAAAAAGAAAAACATACTTTGGGATGATTTAGAAGAATATGGCACAAACAAGGTAGAGAGACGAGAGGAAGCCACACCTTCTCAAATAAGACTCATTAAAAGAAAGCCTTTCCTGCATCCTCACCACAACAATCGAGGTCAGAAGTTTGCAAATGAACGCCTCAACAGGTCACATATATATTTTTTAAATAACTTTCCCACACTTAGGTTAAAGCAGAGCTCCTTTTTTTCTGTATCTAACTGAAGATGAACCTGTTGGTGGTTAAAGATTCATCGACTACAAACATTTTAACTTCTCAGAGTAGTTCCTCTCATTTTCTTTATTTACCTTGATCCTGAACTGTGAAGTCAGTGGTGACGAGAGGCGGGACCTGTCCTCTGATGTTTGTGCTGAAGACCTGTCCCCCTTGCTTTGCTTTGTCGTCTTCGATAACTTGGATCTAAAGCAGACACATTGTGTGTAAAAGATAAACAGATAATCCTCAAGAATGGTTGCAATATATACAATAGATATATGAAAAGGTTTTCACAACTTTGCCAGGAATAAATGGGACATGTTGGCAGTCTAAGAAGGATTAATTGGCTACTCACTATGCTTGGGATAGAGTCAGGATCCAGTTTCTTCTGAGGTGGGCCAGCCAGTCCACCTGGCATTCCAGGGAAGGCCCCTGGCATGCCTGGTTGGGGCCCAGCCATGTGCCCCCCAAACTGACCTGTACAGTAAAGGCATACTAAAGTTATCACACAATTACGTCTTGAGCCAGTAAAAGTGTGGGATGGTGTATTTCTCCACAAACACACTGGTAATTCTCTCTTATCTTCCAATTTTGCTGTTTTTTTTTCTTTTCTTTGAGAGCTGCAAACTTTAGCCAGAGGATGTGTACACCATAAAAAACAGTGATACCTTCAGATAGCAGTCAATACACACCTTCAGGCACCACAAGTGAAGAATGTAGACTTTCAGATAAAGTCCACCAACAAAACAACTTCCCACTGGGCCGTACCGAGATGTGGATGTGTTTATCAGAAAGTGACCGCTGTGAAACAGTCTGTAAAATATGTTTGATTTCTGTGATTGACTGCAATCTTCCTCTTACCATTGTAGTTATGATGCATTCAGAAATTACAATCTTTAACCATAAAAAAAAAAAGCTTAGACACTAAATAGAAAATTCTGAAGTTTGAAAAGTTGTATTCAAAAGCACCAAACTCAACATGCCATAAAACATATGTAGGTTGCTGGTGCGAATTTACTGGATACAATGCAAACTGTAGAGCTGTGCGCAGAGCTGTTTTAAATCAATTTCATGAAAGGATTTTACATTCTGTCGTCTCCATTTAAAATCTGCGTAAAGCATATTCAGATATGTGCATGAAAACATGTTATACGTGTTCGACAATAGTTGGCTGAAACATGTTCAGATGCAGAGAACTGTTTGATTAGATTTTAGAGTTGGACTATGAATCAGACCACCCCTCCTCGTCCTCTGCATGCCAAAATTTGCAGAACTTGGGCTGTCAATTCAAACTGCAAAAAAAACAATGAGAACAAGAAAAACTATTAATTTTGTGAAGAGTGAAGCTGTGACGCGGCACCACCACAGATCCGGTGACACACCCGCTCGGAGAAGCAGATCTGACCTCAGTGGATTGGGGGCCAAGTTAACAATCTTGTCCCATGCTGTTATGGGGCTGCATGTACATGTACTTGCTGGAGTTAACACACACTGTGGATTTAATTTGTGATGAGCCAGCAGCACAGCAAGGAGGTTCGAGGCTCCACACCAACTTAGAGAACTGAAGTTTCAGTTGTAACTATGATGACCAATGTGCTGCTGCGGACTGAGGCTCTTCCTTCCCTGCTGGTGTGCTTACATTGTGCTGATATCTCTGACAAGTGCTCAGCAGGATTTACACGCCGTGAAAATAGTAAATTGCACAATTTAACAATGTTGGTGTCTTATTTCAAAGCCGCACGGTGACCAAAATATTCAATTTCTGCAGAGTTCTTTGGGAATTTCATATCTAAGCTGTATGCAGTGTTTGACCATTGTGTTTAATTGGAGCTGATCTGAGATCTGTCAATTAGGGTGTCATGCAGACACAGCCCCAGCATCTCAGATCAAAGGGAAATGCTCATCTCAGGTGCCATGCACTTGTGTCACGTGATTTTGAGACTTCTTTTTTTTTCCCTTGGTGATTGCTTTAATTTGGTCTACATAAATAAAACCGATTTGACTTGAGAGTTATGCAAGATGATCTCAGAAAAAGAGTTTCACATGAAAGATACCTTTGACTACTGCACTTAAACTTTGTACCTGCTTGCTGTGGATACCCTGGAGAACCAGCAGGTCCAGGACCAGGCTGCTGAAAACCTCCAGGGCCTGGAGGTGATGGCCCAGAGAAGGGTCTTCCCATGCCTGCCATCGGTGGGCCCACCACTGGCGGGCCTCCCATCGACTGGCCTCCCATCGGCGGGCCTCCCATCGACTGGCCTCCCATCGACTGGCCTCCCATCGACTGGCCTCCCATCGACTGGCCTCCCATCGACTGGCCTCCCATCGACTGGCCTCCCATCAACTGGCCTCCCATCGACTGGCCTCCCATTGGCGGGCCTCCCATCGACTGGCCTCCCATTGGCGGGCCTCCCATCGACTGGCTTCCCATTGGAGGGCCTCCCATCGGCTGGCCTGCCATTGGTGGACCTGCCATTGGTGGACCTGCCATTGACATGCTTGCTGGAAGTGACTGTTGTGGAGACATCTCATTGGACATGTGGGGTGACTGTGGCCCTGGAGGCTGACCCATTGCTTGAGGAGGTGGTGTTTGGAAATGCAGCTGGGCAACAGGGCTAGTTGGAGGAGGAGGGCTCTGCATGGGACCTGGAGCTATAAAATCAAAAAATGTAATTAGGAGATGCCTCAAGAGGAATTTAGTGAGAAACGGCGGTTGTTTTTCCACTCCCAGTCTCATACCCGCCACCAAATGATTACCATCAACATATTTTATAATCTGTATGGAGTACAAATCAGGACATAGATAATTTACCATAGTTCCCCATGTTCATAGCACTCATCTGATTAGTGAGTTGCTGTGCTGGTGGAGGTCCAGACGAGCCCATGCTGTTGAATGGTGAGTGTTGAGGCTGACCATAAGGAGCAGATACAGCTGGTGGAGCAGGGTACCTGAGCAATATAAGAACATAGTTAGTATTTTGCAACAGTCTGTTAATAAAACTTTAACAGTAAATAGTCTCAATGGTGCGTGAAAGCTACAATTATCTGTACTGTTTACTTTATGCAGTCAGACACAGTGAACTTTCATCCCCCTTTTTTTTTCTTTTTTCTTTTTTTTTTTTTTTTTTTTTAAACACAAAGCTGATTTCCTCTGTTGATTTCACTAAAAACGAAAAACAAACTAACAAAATGCATTTCAAACCAGCTTCTGTTTGATGTAGATTGTTACCTTTGTGGATGAGCACCGTTTTGCTGGATATTTGGACTGTACTGACTGGACACTGGAGGCGGTGACATTCCAGCAGATGAGGAAACTGGAGATTTCATCATACCTGTTGTGAGAAACAAACATTATGCGTATTTATGTGGTGCGTTTATATATTTACAGGAGGGCGACGCTTGTTGATCAATTGACCAAAATAACAGCTGGTCGCAAAGAATCTTCATGTCGGTGTCAAGAAAGCATTACTGTGATTTCAATGTTGTCCTGGCCTTCTTGTCTCAACACCGAAAAAAAAAAAAAAAAAAAAAAAAAAAAGAAATCAGTAGATCTACTGAGGATGTAGGACCTACAAGCTTGTTTTTTTTTTGTTTTTTTTTTGTTCATGGACTTCAATCATGCGTAGCTATCTCAAACATCACTTTTAAAGTGAAACCAGTAAAACTTGACTACTTTTGTCCTGATATTATCTGGCACATGCAGGCAGTGTCAGTGGTATAACACAGTAATTATTTAAAGGCCAGACATGCAAACTCTCTAATAAAAGTTCAAGCACCAATAATAAATATGAAAGAAATTTAGCAGAGTATGAGCCAGCATTCAAGTTCTGAAAAACATACACTTTATGCCCATTATTTGAAAATAATCAGATCAGGCCAATGGTTCATATTGAAATTGTGTAGTTTAATTGATGTAAAGGAGAAAAATGCTATTTGCTAATACTAATGCCATGAGCTGGAATTTAATTATTTCGGTTGAAATACTAAAGTTGTTAACTGAGGGCCAAACAAGCTAATGACGAGGAGAACAAGTTCACTGTACCTGTCTGTGGAGCACTGAATGCCTGAGGGGGCCCTCCATAGTGTCCATAGAGGGGCGGTGCAGAACCAGCTCCAAATCCACCTTGGTAGCCCCCCATCCCTGGCTGGGCCTGAGAGTAGGGGGGTGCAGCTACATAACCCTGTTGGCTCATCTTAATGGGATGGCTGTCACTGCCTTCTCATACCAAGATGACAGACTTCTGACAACCTGTGGGGGTGAAACATTTAAAGCTTAAGAAGAAAGAGCAAATGGATCTGCACACAAAAAAGTTGCCATAAAGAATCTTATTTTGCTGTTGTGACATTTCGAGCACCGGGCCCCTCTGCCTTATGCTGTTTATACTGTCATTAGTTTCAGCACCCAATGCAGTGGATATTTGGATGAATCTTCTCTTTGGTTTTCTAAATTGTAATATTTTTACATATTTTGATCTTTGTCTTCATTACTTTTTTGTTGTTGTTGTTTTTTAGTGTTTGCTTTTCGTATTCCACTATACTGACTAATTATTTGATTGTTAGCATCAAGCATTTATATTTCTATAATTAATCTCGAATGTTTACAACCCACACCAACTACATCTGATTTTCGACCTTGTGCAATCACCAACACTGTGTAACAGACCTTTGACATTGCTTATTGAGAGATAATTGAGAGATAAAGCTGCCTATCTTCGGTTCAAGTGACGAACAACACGCGTTGCCCATTTCTAACAACAGCATTTGAATCATCACTTCCTAAATCAGTCTGCATTGCTCCCTCAAATATTTATATTTATTCTGGCTGCATGAATAGGTTTTAAAATTTGAGATATTTTCTACTGTCGTTTGGGACGTAAACTGATTGAGACCAATAAACTTTTAAAACTATGCGTATTGACATCTTCAAAAAATCTCGTAAATATCACAACAAAAGCTTTTTGACACTTTTCACGCTACCAAAAAGCATGGGGGGGTATATAATGGTGGTGCTGAGGATCATCAGCAACTTCCGAAAAATGCCACGTCAAAGACCGTTATGAAGGCTAAAAGAAAGGAGCATCGTTGCGTCTCCTTAATCCAGGTCCAGCTGGACTCACACATTTGCCTCTTCATAACTAGGGCAGCATTTATGATTGTAACATTAAGCCTAATGCGTGATGAATAAAAACATGACACCATGATGACCACATATGTCCACATACATCTTGCTAGCTACACGGAAATTACAAAGTTTTAATTTGAAACTGAAGCACACTAAAGTCAAACGTAGAAAAACATAAAAATCCAGATTGAAAACTATCTGAGAGAATAATGTGAGCTGTACTGGTCTCAATTTGTTCATATTATTTACCTGAATAGTGGGCAGAGTCCTCTTCACTGTCTATTGCTCTCAGTGAAAGCAGAGTGCCACGTCAAACTCAACCAAAGCACCGGTCTCTCTGTTGGTGTAGCGACGAAAATTCCCCCCCTGTTTAAGGCTCCTCACACTTATATAGTGTTTCCGGTAGGCCACTTCAGAATAAAACAATTAACGGAAAACAACGGTTCTTACAGGACTTGTACGGAGCAAACCTCATTACAGTTAACCAAAATCAAGACTTCACATATCCTAAATTTTCCCTTTGTGAATAAATAAAGCAACCGTGTTTTTTAATTCAATGTTTTCCTTGAAATTCTGCTTTACGACGAAGAGTTTAACATCTTGCTTCTGGTTTTAGCAATGTGCTAAAAGGTGCCTTGATAGGCTGACTCCCTGCCTGCGATGTACGCATGCGTGAAACCCAGGGCGTCCATACACGTCAGCACAGGAGTTGTGAGCGTGAAGGGTCCCTGTTTGCGTATTGTCGTCACCTGAGCACTGACCATAACAACATGTTACCAGCTACGATAAGGAGCTTCAGGCCATATCAGAATCGATATGAAGAGTTTAACATCAGACAAAATAGAGGAAAACCATATTAAGAAGTGCTCTTATTTCGGTAGACGTTAAAGTAAAGCAGCACAGTAGCTAAAGTGCGCAAACAATATGAAACTTTTACTACTTAAGTATTGCCATGTCAATGAAATTTGGAGACCTGACAGAATGGAAGAGGAATTTACTTTTGCATTTATACACAGTTAAGAAAGTGTTTCCTTTTTTTGTCTGTGCATGTGTTCTGAAATTAAAACATGAAGGGAAAGAAATGTGGAATATTGTATTAAAATTAGAGAATGTATAAATTAGTTGTAGGTCAACACTTCTTATATCCTCAGAGGTAGAATGCGACTTGTCATGAAATTGTTATTATTCTCCAGGCTGTTTATTAGATGATTTTTTTATTGAATAGGTGTATTTCATAAATCACAAGACTTCCAGAGCACCACTTGCTTTCGCCGCCTCCAGGCGGGTCCGTGCGCCGTGACGTTTTAAAAAGCGGGCTGGACTCGGGGAATGATGGGGATTACACAGTGGTGTGGTTGAGGTGGTTTTTGTAAAGTGCTGCTGCTCTGGCTGACAGTTCGATGAGCGCACTGTGGAAGTTTGGCTGAGGAGCTGTGCGCAGCATGGGCACCGGGGATTACATCTGCATAACCCTGCGTGGTGGTGCACCCTGGGGATTCACCTTAGAAGAGGGAGAGGGGGACACTTACAGACCTTTTCTCGTATCCCAGGTATCTATCTATCTATCTATCTATCTATCTATCTATCTATCTATCTATCTATCTATCCATCTATCTATCTATTAATTTCAGATTATGTTAGTCTTCAGCGATGAGTCTAAGACTTTTGAAAGTTTTATAAGCTAACTGTTTTTGTTGATCCTGCTAATTATCCACTCTGACTCATAAGTGTCAAATATAACCCTAATTGTGTTGGGAATTGTAAAATTGATCAAAAGACATTTTCAAAAAGCTTAAGTCTATGGCTGGAGAGAATTTATTTAGAGTGGTGCATGTGGCTGCATTTTTGAGTGGTTGGCCGTGTTTTGGTGAGAGATTCCTCAGCACCCTTATATGGTCAAGGCTAAGAGAGTTTTTGAAGCTCAGGGCAATGTGATCTGTCATCGGTTTCAGGGGCTTCAGCCTAAAAGCAAAACATTTTTTAGAATATTTCTTTATCTGAGTAGGGGAAAAGTATGTGCATGATGCCTGAGTGCTAATGAAAGCAAACAAAAAGTCATCCAGGTCCAGCTGAAACTAAAACATGATCCTGCAGATATCTCTGAAAAGAACATTCAAATGACTGAAGGAGGGTAGGCAAATTTAAAAGTTTTGCAATACATAGCATTTGTTAAGCTTGATAATGGGGCAATAAAAGTTGTAGGTGGAGGTTTTTATCTGTGCTTGTGCCCACTGGTAAAGACACTTTTCTGTATAAAAGGCATTGTTTTACACACTGAGGTGGTTTTTAAGACATTATTAATAATAATAATAATAAAAAAACTACACTCCAGTGTTGCTTATTACTTGCACGTCAGTTTTTCATGTCTATAAAGTTCATCACAATATGACCTTCCAGGTGCCTTACATTTTGAAGGAGGCTATTGTCATAACACTTATGGATCAACTTTTTGAATGTGTGAATTTGTTTACAATATAAGATAGAGCTAATGATCTTTGCTGGATGAATCACATACGCCACGTTTTCCTGAAAGGTGCGACTTTGGTCTTGTATGTGTAAAATAGTCGAATGAAAAATCAGACAAAAATCAGTGGAAATAAGGAAAGGGCTACTTCAAGCTATTGAATTTTAATCACTGAAATCAGTAAAGCCAGGTGCTTTTACTTTTAAAAGCTGCTGACACTATATATGGTGTCGTAATGCATGCTCACAAACACGCACACTGCACAGATCCCTTGTCAACTTGTCATCCAAATCCTGAACATGTAAATGTTTTTCTTAAACTGCATTCCAGGGACATCAAAGCTACACTAGAAGAAAGCTTCACTGACTCTAAAAGCATCAATCGATCAATTCAGTGACATATGCTCAACCTTTTTCCAATAAAGTGCGATTCCAACGATCAGGAAGTTAATAATTTACTCCTATTGTAATTTCTGTGTGATTATATATTTTATTTGCACCTTTCTCATCGTGCAACAACCCCTTTCTCTTTAATTTAGGCCCCTGAACCATTAAGTTCATATTAGACCTAGATGATATCAGAATGAAAACTCTACGTTCTGAAAAAGTTGATGATAGTTCCGCAAGATTTATTGAAATGTATAAACTCAAGAACTTAAAGACAAACTCTCAGAGATGAGCTAAATTCAAAATCTAATCAAAGCTAATTCATGCACATCAACAAATACAGCTCACAGTGCTGCACACTATCTTGCAAAATGCTGTGCCAAAAACAACAACTACAGCCAGTTTTTCCAGGCCCCCATGCAGAGGAATGCCCCCTACTTCTAATGCCTGCTCAAGTTTTAATTATCTTGTGAAACGTCACAGTCTAATTTTAGACCGAAATGTGGATTTTAACGTATTCCAGCCTCTAAAATGTTCTCGTGTGTTGCATAAGAGTCCTTCAAATACATTGTTTTTAAGTTTGGGCTTATTAAAGTGAAGTAGTCACATGTGATGCATTTGCCTCCATCTTGGACATCTGGGGGTTTCTGTCAACCTCATCTGGAAGGCATAACTTTTAACATACCTTCAAACTCTTCTTGTGGAAAGGGCCAGGTCTGTTAGTTAAAAGTTAAAGAAATAAACATACCAACATCATGACACAAACTCTTCAGTTTCGAGGCTCTACTCTGATAGAATGCCTTTTTTTAATTTCTTTTTTATAAAGCTTCTGTTGAATGTTGTGAAATCAGTTTTGTGTTTCTTGTGAGAAAGTGATTGTTCAGTGCACTGACAGGCAGTACAGTGAGAGGGCACGGGGTATCCACGCTTAAAAGGTTCTCTCCATATAAGGGAGGTTTGTTTTTCTTCTTATTTGGAGGCCTGGCCTGGATATGAAACTGATTAGGTCACTTTAGTTTTAAAGCAACAGAAACAGCAGAATACAAGTTTGAACTTTCCCACAACAGTCCTTCAGATGTACTTTGTGGTGTCACTATCTCAGTAAACGTGGAGAATATTAATACTTGATAGATACTCCTAAAGAGAAAGTTATTACACCAACCAACCTGTGACAGATTTTGGCCTAATTACTGAGGTATTCCATCTTGGTATTTAGAATGTCAACATACATCAGGTCAGATATGGAACACTGAATAACAAAGCGATTTTACCTTTAATGCAAGTCTGCAAAGTTTCTAGGTTTGGAGAACTTTCGTGAGTATATAAAATGTTAAATAATCCCCATTCCATGAAATCAAATTAAAAGCTTGGGTGAATTATCCTCTTTTCCAGGATTATTATAACATTTACAGAGCCATAGAGGCCTCTTGTTGCTGATGTTTCAGCCCTAATAGCCCACCATGGGAATCTTATTAAGCTGTCAAGCAATCGACCAAATGCCATTGCCTCAGTCATTTAGTAGTGTTTCTCTATGTGCTCTACAACTACTTCTAAACTGAGAGTTAAGGCAATGCATGTTTTAGCAAATAATCCTTTTTTTTTTTAAGTACAAGTAGAGACAAGAGACCTCAGATTTTAGTTGTACTTGCTTTCTGCTTTTTTGTTTCATAGCATCTAAACAAATTCAGGCCAAAGCTCCAGCAGTTTTAACTGGATATTGGAGTTGCAGTGGTCCTAGTTGTAAAAACTCTGCTGCTGCTGGTGGTTAGTGCCACCCACAATGAAGCTAGGTTTAACTTTGATAGGACGTCACTGATGATGGTAGAAAAAGATATTGTTCTGAAGTGCAGTGGTGTTTTGTTTTTTTCTTAAAGTGCTGCAGGCATTTAGTCATGAATGCCGTATTTTGAAATATTCTAACAATTGAAATCTTCTGCTCTTCTGCATTTGTTGTTGCATTGTGGTTACTGGCCAGCGGTGCAAAGTTGAAGGGAAATTATGTGAAACGTCATGCAAACAAAGGGGGAGTCCATTCATGAAAGTTGCTCTATAGTGCCACAAGTATCAACATGGGTATCCATGTTTAACATTACATGTCTGTATCAGCAGTTTCTGGCCTGCCAGTGGAAAAACTATTTAAGTGCTATAACAACATAAGAACAATGAGTGAATGAAGACATTAAATCTTCCCACATGTGTGTTCCCTGCAAGGCAGCTAGAAAATACTTTCCAAAAGTGTAAAAACATGATTGCTCAAAGCTGTGAAAGACAGGAACTGCCTTGAGCTACGCAGCAACACCATGCAGTCTAATAGTTCCTGCAATTTTCTGTTGCAGTATTAGCCCGTTAAATGGATTATCTGAAATCCGCCCCCCCACACACACACACAAACTTCATAGCTTGAATCATATTTTGGGGAGAAAAACACTTTTGAAAAACATCTTTTATGATTTACTGTGGCATATTTAACAGCGTGTACCTGCTATCCTCTTCGGGACAATTACATGTGAATACACCAGCCTCCTCTTTACAAGTTTAGCACATTTTAAACAGGACTAAGACAGTGAATTGTGTCTCCTTTTCACATTACCTTACTGTGTATGTTTGAGTTGACAATGAACATTTCCCCTCCTTTTTTGGAGTATGGATTTGTAGATGAGACATTCCAGACAAATCCGTGCTCCCTGCAATGAGGTGTGAGTCCCGATAGACAGGCACACTGACTGCCTTATTGGGCTTGTTTACACACTCGTAACTCTTAAAAACTGGAGCAAGGATAGTGTGTGTGTGTGTGTGTGTGTGTGTGTGTGTTGGGGGGGGGTTGTAATACAAAAGTTACCAGCTCATGAAATACTTTGTGTATAAAGCAAAGTAGACTCCTTTAATTGTCCTGGATGTTGCTTATGTTAGATTGAGAGTCACATTTATCGCACATAGTGTTTGCAAAAGTTGTGATTGTGAAGAGTTGTTATTTGACTGTAGTGTAAATCAAGAAGGAAAATTGATGACAAAAACCAAAAGCAATGGAAAATCTTATACATGGTTTTAAAAGGGCACGGTTTTTTTTAATCTGCTCTGCAGCTGGAGCACAAAACAGCTTTGTCTTTTGGGATTTCTATCTTTGAATGTTTGGGCCATTATACATGTTAGGTACTATCTCTCTTCTTTGTAGATAAAAAAATGTATTTGCAACACCATCTAGTGACAAACTGTTTTCACTACAAGTTTCCAGAGCGCTTTACAGCATGTACAGCATTTAGATAAAGTTTATGTGATGTGTA
Organism: Odontesthes bonariensis; assembly: GCF_027942865.1. Taxonomy (NCBI): domain Eukaryota; kingdom Metazoa; phylum Chordata; class Actinopteri; order Atheriniformes; family Atherinopsidae; genus Odontesthes; species Odontesthes bonariensis. Next base: position 13,313,625 of record NC_134524.1, on the reverse strand, counting down.
AAGTTCTGGGTTTTTTTTCGATTTTAGTGCAGCGATCCCAGGAATATTAGGAAAATTGAGATTTTCTGCAGCTATTCACTTTGTGTACTTCCACAGGTTCACTTGTGATTAGAAGGAGCTATTTGCTGTATTGTTTCCTATCATAGGCACTTTTCCATAGATTTTGTCTTTTACTTTCCATGTGACAGTAGCATATTTAGGAAGGTTAACTTACATTTTTGCGTGATGTATTGTTTAAATAAACAGGGAAATATATACATAGATACCATGGCTACTTTTAGTTCTAAAATCTGAACTGTGAGTTATTGTACAGTTTAGAAAGTGGCTCTGATGCTTTATACCTTTGGTATAATTTTTACAGAAAACTGAAAAATGGCAGTGTGACAGAAGAACTCATATTGCTGCCTCTTGACTACAGACAATCATTGATTTCCTCTTACCATGGCCACTTACTCATATTTAGTGTCAGTGATTAAACTATATTGATTCTGATGTCACAGACAAATCTCTGTAGCCATATTGATAAATCTTTTAGGAGAATCAACTGGGACATTTTGTAATTTAAGATACGTGATTTCATTCTCTTGAAGAAAATTGAGCTTTCTAGATTATTTTAGGGCATTTTTCCCTCATCTGATATCTTAAAGGGGAGAAAGTGACAAGATTATGAAACTGGAAATCATATTTTCAAGTGGTTTCAAGTCTCAAAATAATTCAGAGAAGTATTTAGTACAAATATTTAGTAAACATCTTCAATGGCAGATATTTACTATATTTTCACAACAAAAAAGACATTTCATTCCCCTAGCATAATTGGCCTTTTGTGTACAATTTATAGGATATATTAAATTCTCTTATTAATGAACCATTATGCTGCAGGAACCAATTACAAGAAAATGAAATCATCAGTCACTGGTTAACCGAGTAAAGAAGTGACCTTTAAATGGATCTGCGCTGTGCTGGCCTACAGCTATAATACACAGCAGCACAGTTGAAATTAAAGATGGAATGGACACTGTTATTTCTCAACACCAAACTAATATCTTACAAACAGTGTAAGCTTTTTAACACTGTAGCATGAATTATGAAAATTGCTGACCCTATAGAAACTACATACTGTATAATTTGATGCAATTTATGCTCATTTGATATCTATAAAATATAAGTGAGTCCCTCTGCATGGATTGTCATTCTGGCCTGCCTTGAACATCAAAGGGCACTGGCAGTTAAAAAAATCTAGAGAACAAAGGAGGGAGTCCCTCAACAATACACTAAGCCTTAACTAACCTCTGTTTATTTATGCTTAAGCTATATTAAACCCACATTGTTATTATTTGCGATCTGACTTGTGTTGGACACTCATGTCCTTAGATTTGTTGCATCTTAAAACATATTTATCTCAGAGTAAAAATATTTTTTTATATAACTGAAAATATTGCTGAAATACTCCAGTCCTCCTTTTTAGTTAAAAATGTTTTTACTTACCTATTGGTTTCTTTTTTCTTTTTTTTTTTACCTTAGTTATGTCAGACATTTGAAAAATTAGATTTTTGGCTTTGTGTGTTTGATCTTTAGACAACATTTCTCCCCCTCGGGGCATCTCCCCTGTGTCGCTGTTCTTTCTTTTCTGAGCTTGCATCTTTCCCTTTTCTTGGAGTCACCTGCTATTGTGGACCTTATTAACCCAAGCTGCCCCTCTCACAGGGGTATTCACCCATGGTGGCACAGCTCCATGTGATCTGACTTTTTTCTCTCTACAATTTTATACTCTACAGGTAGAGGAGGGTGGTCAAGCTTTCCTGGCTGCAGTGCGGGATGGTGATGAGGTGGTGTCAATTAATGGGGAGCCATGTGCTGATCTCACCCTTTTACAAGCGTTTGCACTCATTGACGTATCTATTGAGTGTCTGCAGTTACTTCTCAAAAGGTAGTTTTACATGTCAGTCATCTGCTGAGTTGTGTGGTAACAATAAAACGTTGTACTCTAACTGTTCTTATATGCCATATTGTCATACTCATGGAATGTCATTTGTTTTAAACCTTGTTTTAAACTATGAAATAGTGCATGTCTTTGAGGATATACAGATAATTACATTATGCTGCACTGTAGATCCTTGGTGTTCAGGCAAGCGAACTGCAAACTGATAGTGGCACCATTATATTAGCATTTAGATGTCATGTTCTTTTATGACCGGTGCCCTTTTGCACCATTCATGTGCATCTATGTCTGTATGTGTTTTAATGAGGAAATGTGTCAGCCATGCTGGCTTTCCAGCTGGTTTAGCTGAGGTGTTTCAGATTTGTATATATCAAATAAAGCTGCTGAGCTGTAATTCAACTGGCATGGACCTTGTTTTACAGCAGACATTTTGACCTGTCAAGGGAGGAAATACACAGGTATATTAAACATCACTAAAATTACTAATTACACTTGTGTTTTTTTTTTCTGTGACAAGACAAAATGCCTGCTGTGAAAAAAAAGTCTGTTGCCATTTTGTTGTCATGTTTGCATATTGCTTTTCCTAAACTTGGCTGCACAAACTATACAGAAGCATACAGAACCCATCCATGCATCCATTTTCTATACCCGCTTAATCCATCGGTCAGGTCGCGGGGGGGCTGGAGTCTATCCCAGGGGTCATCGGGCGAGAGGCGGGGTACACCCTGGACAAGTCACCAGTCCATCACAGAGCCACACAGAGACAAACGAGACAAACAACCACACACATGCTCACACTCACTCCTGGGGACAATTTTAGAGACACCAAGTAACCTAACATGCATGTTTTTGGACAGTGGGAGGAAGCCGGAGTACCCGGAGAGAACCCACACATACAGAACCATTACCTCAAATTGTGGTTGTTAAAAACATACAAAGATACAACAGTTTTTCCCATTTGAGCATAATAACTCGTCTTTATATCTAGCCTTCCTGCATAACTCCTGTGAGATAATGACATCCTGCAATGCTCTTTCGGGCTTACCTTGAAAGTGGAAATTAGACAAAGCGATATTCAAATGCGATTACTTTCCACTTCAGTGGCCTGACCTTTTTATTAACTTGCTGCTTGAAGATCAGATCTATCAGATTGCTTTGACAGCTTATGTAGTACAGAATGGCTTCAGTCCATTGTCTAGCAGACTTTCTCAGTGGTTAAAATTGCATTGTTCATCAATGTTCAAAATAGATATGTGTGAACATTCTTGAGTCTTTAAAACAAAAAAAAATGAAAGGAATAAATTACAGAAATAAATTTGAATAGTTTGCAAGGAAAAAAATTCCCATTGTGTTCAAAGACTCTATTCATCTTTGAATGCACATGTCCAAAGAAATTTGTCTGTGCCTTGCAAACAGAATAGAATGTATCATACAATATGATATCGTATATCCATCACTCATTGCTGTTTTCCACTCTTCTCTAAAAGATACCACTTCATCGCTCCTGAAGATTGTGAATCTGAAGGGACATACTGTGGCGAGACAGCCTCTTCAGGCGAAGCTTTAGAAAGCACTACCCTTCACATCTTCTCACCAAAGCACAGGTCCCAAACCCCTAGAGAGCTGTATATGTCTGAGTGCCAAGGTAAGACCTGCTATGAGGAGCTGGACAGTGACAAAGAATTGGAATTGAGTGGAAAGAGACCCCAGCCTCTTTCCACTCAGCCTACTGTTCCCTCATCTGATGACTGCGGAGGCGGTGAACTGGTTTTTAAGGAAGATGATTGGGGAGTGCAGCGGTGCTTTTCCCCCAGGGATATCGTGGAGCTCCAGGTGTCCCTGTCTGAGCAAACCTTGCATGATGTGGGATGCACCTCTCTTGGAAGTGCTCACGGGATTGAAGGGGAACTCTCAAACAGAGAAACAGTAGGGACAATTCTCACAACCACAACATCGCACTGCATGCCATGCCCTGTCAGACAGCCTCTCAGCCAGCATGGAGTGGTGGTCGGCTCCCCCTCAATGCTGGGGCAAGTGGATTTCATTTTGGAGCAACCAGCAGCATCAGGCGCAGGGAGGGGCATCCTGACTGTGGGTGGCCCTAGGGTCAGTGAAAGCGTTGGATCCCAAAGTGAAGGAGAGGAGGGAGGAGGGCACTTCGAGGCTGTTTCTAGGTCTTTTACTGTCTCATTTGAAATTCCATCAGTAGAGAGGACACCAGCTGAGGAGCAGGATTCTGATTCTGAGGGGGATCAAGAAAAACCCAACAAGCATCGGGCAAAGCACTCTAGTAAGTAACTATGAACCACTTCTGTTTGTCCCAGTGAGTATTATCATGGTGTGCATTGTTTTTCTGTGTGTGTGGGCTCAACATATCTTTAAAGATATTTGTGGCACTAAACAACATTTGTCAACATGTGTGCATTACAAAGCCTGATGTACTGTGTGTGTGGAACCCTCAAAATAGTATTTCTCTTACGGCAGTTTGGGGAGGGTTCCCATTTCTTTGAATGAAAGCAGATACAGCCAGCCGTAACCACAATTATGAGAGATTCTAAATGCACATAGAACAGTCAACAAAACTAAAAAGCAACCTAACAAATTAGATAAAGAGACATTGAACTAAGCATATATTTGAGACTGCTGCGCCTTATAAATCATCTTAAAACTATCCATTTGAAACTGTCATGATAGTGAATATGAATACCGAGGTGTTCCTCTGAGCTGTGTGGAAGACATAAATATAACACCAGCACGCTGATGATGCCTGCAGAAGTGGCCTTTTGACAGACACCAGCATGTGCTCCCCTAAACTGTTACCTGATCCTTTCAAACTGGGTGCTTTAAGTGAGCTGAAAAAGTGAGCCTGTTGCTCACTCCCGTTGTCCTCCACCTTAAGGTTAGTCCTGCAGACATATTAAAAAGTTAGCCTGTTTGTGTTTTTTGCTACAGCTTTGCATTATCGGATTGTTTAAGAGTGTCTTTGTCACGTGGTGTATGTTGTCGTCTTAGGTGTCAACAAATGTGATAGACTTTTTGTTTAGTGGAGAACTTGTCAGCTTACAAATAAGGGCTTTTTAACACCCTCTGATCCTGGTAAAACTGATTGCATGTGGGCTATTTTTTCAGCTCATTTTCCTGGCTAGTTTAATGCAATAAATAACTGATTTAATGTTGTGCATTCTCTGTTAACAAATGAGAATATTAGACATGGGTCAGAGAATTTCATTACTGCTTTATTGGTTGATGTTTTATGTGAAGCTGAATGAGCACATTGGTTTAATAGAACCACAAATGTTTAAGTAAATAGCTATATGCATATAAATAAGAAAATATTCATGGTCTAAGAATATACACAATTATTTTTTATGTGGTGACATCAGTTATTTGCTTTTTTAACAATCTTTTGCATGCTTGGGCAAGTTCAAAGACAGTGCATGTGGTAATAATAGTTTATTGTCATCTAAGTTTGCGCTCCTTCTGTAAGCACTAGATATAGTTCTAAACCTATGTTTTACAGAATGTCATCATCAGTCTCATGTTACGAGCTGAAATTAATTGCTTTCTGGGTTGTCCTTGTTTCAGAACTTAAATGTATTCCCTTTCACCTTGAGAAATTTTTCAAATGAGTGTGAGACTAAAATAATATTTCAATAGTAAATTATACATGAGACAAAAAAAGCTTTCATGACTCGAAGTAATTTCAATAACTAAATTTCAATCAGTGATGCAGATGCAGTTTTCAAGTACCGCTTTAAACTTTTCCTAGATTTATTTTTCAAAGAGATAAAAAGTGCAAACAAAACCTTCATTCATTTAGGCCTGGGGTGCAGTAAGCTCTTTTAGTATTTTTTTTCTTTCATTATTCAAGCAAATTGAACATTTTATTGTTTTTAACTTTATTGAAAGGTAATAGTAGCCATAACTTCAAGATAAATTCTTAAAAAACACACGTTTGTAAAATTTTCAATCGATGTTTTTCCCTTTTCTTAACCCATTCTAAGCTCAGAACTTTATTTTTCTCCTCTATACAGGGCTCAGGCGTAACGAGAGTCTGACTGAGAAACAGGTGAAGGAGGCCAAGTCCAAATGTAAGCGTATTGCTCTACTTCTTACGGCTGCACCACCAAACCCCAATAACAAGGGGATATTGATGTTCAAGAAACATCGTCAGAGGGCCAAGAAATACACGCTTGTGAGCTACGGCACGGGAGAAGACAAACCAGAGTACAGCGACGAAGAAGACGAGTCAAACAGAGACGACAAACAAGAAATAACAACTGGTGAATTTACCTTTTTGGCTTCTATCGATTCTGAAGCAGACAAGCCTCTTCTCACTGATGCCACAAGTTGCAAAGGGGCAGTAACTTTTAACCTGGACAAGGGTCTCCTTGAAATTGAGAGAACCTTAAACAACCAAGGAGAGATGGAATGTTTGCCTGAAACTAAAGGGAAAGGTGTCCTAATGTTTGCTCAACGGCGTCACAGGATGGATGAGATTTCCGCTGAACATGACGAGCTGAGACGCCAAGGGATGCCAGTTGAAGCAGTGCAGGAGACTGAGACAAAGGTAATGGAACAGTCATACATGCAATCTACAATGGAAGGCCATGCTTACATGGATGTAAATATGCACCAACCAAGCCAACAACAATATCAGCAATATCAAGAACAACAATACTATGAGCAACAACAACAATATCAACAGTATCAGCAGCAGCAGTATGAACAAAGGCAATACCAACAACAGCAAATGTATCAGCCACAGCAAGAATATCATCAAGAACAACAACAGCAAATGCAGCACTATTCTACAAACATCAATGGCATGGAACAGCACCAAACCAATGAAATCCAGAGTTCTTTCAACAATCGTACCGCAAAGCCTTTCACAACAGAGAACATAGCAGCAACTCCTTATTCTCATGCAGTGAGTGGGACCAATCAAGATTCTATGGGTCAAGGGGAGCAGATAGCTTCCCGTGATGAGCGGATTTCTACTCCTGCAATTAAGACAGGCATTCTGTTGGATACAAGGAGAAGAAATACTGGCAAGCCTATGTTCACATTTAAAGAGGCCCCCAAAATATCCCCAAACCCAGCTTTGCTAAACCTCCTAAACAGAAGTGATAAAAAATTGGGTTTTGAGTCAGGACCTGAGGAAGACTACCTTAGCCTTGGGGCTGAAGCTTGCAATTTCCTCCAGTCTCAACGAGTTAAACCTAAGATTCCTCCACCAGTTGCCCCAAAGCCTGTTATCAATCCCAGCTCTCCTCCTTGGTCACCACAGATAGAAGCAGCCAACCAGGACATGCCTCAGTGTGCTGAAAATAGCCTGTCCACACCTGCTGTAGCCCCTGCTGCAGAGACTGCCCCCACTTTAGAACTAGAGCCAATGTCTGCACCTGCCTCTGAGCCTTCTCCCCCTCCTGCCCCAAAGGAGACTCCTGTGAACACCAACACAGCAGAACAGCACACATGGACTCTCCAGGAGCCAGAATCTCAACAGCAGCCTCTTCAAGCGACAGCTCAGGAGGCAAATGTTCAGATGTATTCTTCTCATCAGCCTGAGTCCTCCCATATGACCACCTGGGGTGCAGCACAAACACAAGCTCAACAGCAGGTATCCAGTTCATGGCCTACAGCTCAGGTGCAGTCCCAAGTACCACCTCCAAGTCAGTCCTCCTCACAGCCACCATGGGTTACACATCAGCCTATTCAGAACCAAGCACAGCCTCAACCCAACACAAATACTTGGACCCCTCAAAGTCAGCCATCCTGGAGTCAGCCTCAAGAGCAAGCAGAAGTCCAGAGACATGCTCAACCACCCTGGGCCAAGCCTCAAGAGCAACCACAGGCTCAACCACAGGCTCAACCACAGGTTCAACCAACGTGGGGACACTCGAACGAACAGCCACACCTACAGCAAATACAGCCTACCTGGGGTCAAGCCCAACAACCAGTGCAGCCAAAACCCCAAAGCCAGTGGACACTGCAGTCACAAATGGGCTCTCAGCAGCAACCGCCATGGGTACATCAACCTCAGAAAACATCCGAAGTACAACCTCCTTGGGTTCAACAGGTACAGCCAGAATCCCAGCCACAACCACCATGGGTTCAGCAACCACAACATCAAGCTTTGCAACAATCGTGGCCACAGACCCAAGCACCAGGTCAATCTCAACCACCGTGGGTCTCAGCTCAGCCTCAACAACAACCTAATGCATGGGACCCCTCACAAGGTCAAGCCCAAGCTCAGCCATCCTGGGGCCATGTAGCACAACCACAAACACAAGCACAGCCTCAAGCTAATCTAAACCCATGGGCACCAGTGCCTGTCCAGGCTCAGTCCCAACCCTCTTGGGCTCAGCATCCTTCAGAGCATGGTCAAAACCAGATGACTTCTTGGAACCAGGAGCAAAATCAGGCTCAACATGAACCACCTTGGGCTCAGGCAGCTCCACCCCAGCCCACACAGCAGTCAAACTGGCAACAGCCTACTTCAAACACTCCACCACAACAACAAGTAAATGCATGGCCTTCAACTCAGGCACAGCCTCAGACATCTGTCAGCACCTGGACACCACAGTCACAACATACACCTGTGAATGTTTCCACATCTATAGTAAACACCCATCCATCTCCTAAACCCTGGCATCCACCACAAAATGCTCCTCAAAACCAGATTCCTCCTCCTCCACCTCGGCGAATGAACTCTTTCACTGTTGGTCAAAGAGCTTCCTCACCTATCAACCCAATGGCCACTATCTTAAATCCTAAAGCATCCCACGGTCCAGCTTATGAGATGCCAGTCGTCAAGGGAAAAGGAGCTGACATGTTCGCCAAGAGGCAGTCTCGAATGGAGAAGTTTGTTGTGGACTCTGAGACCGTGGAAGCAAACAAGGCAAGCCGGTCAACATCACCAGCTGCTTCCTTACCGAATGAATGGAAATATACTTCCAATGTACGTGCTCCACCCCCACTGGCATATAACCCTATTCAGTCTCCATCTTATCCCCTAGCAGCATCAAAGAAGCCTCCTTCGAGTAGTCCTTCAACCAAAGCAAAGAAAAAAGACCAAGGGAAACAGAAGCCTGCCCCTAAGCCTCTCAATGTTATAGATGTTATGAAGCATCAACCCTATCAGCTAGATTCCTCACTCTTTATCTTTGGCCAAGTAGCAGAGGCTGTCAAACCCCCTCCACCAAAGCCTAGTTGTTCACCACCTAATCCGCCAACTGATAACCAACCAATTAGATATGAACAGGTAGCCCCTATCCAGCAAACTGGACCATTTAGTGCCCCATATCCCCAACAAGCCTATGGGGTGCCTATGCAGCCTGTAATGCATGATGGCCACTATCAGCAAGCTCAAGCTAATGCTTATCCTAATCAGCAGCCTCCAGGTGGTCCATACCAACAAGAATACAACCAATTGTATCATCAACCTGTCCCACCAGCTTTTCATCCCCAAGCCCCCCAGTCTTTAAACCCTACCTATCAACAGGCTCTACAGGCTGCTTACCAGCCAGCCAATAGCCCTCCCTATCTGGCATCTCCCTCTGTACCTTACGAGCCTCAACCTACCAGAAGCTACATTGCTCCCAGTTTCCCCATGGCTGCTCAGCCTGAATCTGTATCCGGTGGCAGTACTATGGCTGCTCCTAAGCCTAAGTTTACAGCAAACAAGAGCTCAGCTCAAGTGTGGAAACCTACTGCAGTTGAAAAAGAGTGATTCTCATAGAATCATTTAAGGCTTATTGTGTACTTGGATCAGAGCGTTTGTGCTCTTGTAATACACTGCCAAGTGGAATATGTTGAGCACATATTGTACACTTGCCTTTATAACGACTATCTTCACCTCACCTGCTCTTATTATTTCCGTAAAGCAGAGCTTGATGGTTTACACATTTTCAGAACTAATTTGAAAGGCATCATTAGGAATGTAAGAATAAGAACAGGTTGTTCCAAGTTCTATGTAAGTTAGATGCATAGAAGTAAAAATAACTTTTTGTATAAATGGCAAAAAGTTGTGATTTTTATTAACAATTAGTTTAAATGATTAAAGGATGACAGTATATGAATGTAGGGGAGTGGTAAGGTCAGCATAGAATTAAAGAAAAGCTGAGAGAAAAGGAGAAATCAGATGGTGAAAGAAAGAACATTACTTTTGAAAATAAGTAATGCTAAATGGTTCTAATTATATAATAAACTAATAAATAGATGGAAAAAGTAAAAAATAAAATCAAAGTAACAGGGATATGTGAGAAAAGGGTGGGGTTTGTGGGGTGTAATGATATGGCTAAGTCTGCGATATCAGGGATTTTAAGTTCAGACATTACTTAACAACTCTGGAGTTTAAGGCCACTTGCAGATCATAGAATACAACTATTTCCTTTGTTATAATGAACAAAGGCTTTGTTAAACATAAAATGTTTGATTATCAATGTAGGTTTTTTTTCCTTTAGTGTTTTTCTCCAGTTTCGTTTCCATAGAACCTACCTAAGTGGGTTAGTTTTATTTTAGGCCTTTCACCAGCTGTTGCATCACATTCAATACTATTTTCAACCTGCCTCATGAGAGGATCAGTTCTGAGTCTCACCGAGTAGGCTTAGATTTCAACCAAAGCCAAAGAAAGTTGCTTTCAGACCTTTGTCATGGTTTTTTTTGTACATGCATCTTCAGACATTGTTATATATATATATATTTGCATCTATATATATCTGTATATATATATATATATATATATATATATATATATATATATATATATATATATATATATAAATAAGAACACATCATAAATTATATACAAAGAAGAAATGCTGAAAGAGTTAGCAGCAAAATAATGACCACAAATACATTTGTGGCACAGGGCTGCTATTTTCCTTCATATTCTTTTCTTTTTCCTTTTTCTTGCTGTGTTTTTCTTCTTTGTGCACTTTCTGTATGAATCACTGCAGTGCCATTAAACTGTCTTTTATCATTGTTTGGTTTCCTTTCATTTTTCTTCGGAGCATACTTTTAAGTTTGCTTCAATGTTTACTCTCTTTTCTGTTCATCTTGTTGAATTTCACCACTTTTTCGACTGTACTACTAATGCAGTTGTTTATAACAACCAAAAAACAAAGGGAGACTCAGTTTTAAGCAGTTTATCAAACTATAATATGTACCCTAAAAACAGCTTGTTTAGTATCAGCTAGATTTGTCTCATTATCCCAATAGCCAAGTTTAGATGAATGCTGGAGAAGCACATTCCTGCTACTACATTCAACTACTTGATGATGCATATCCGAAGGATATTATTAGACAGGGGACTTCACTGTGATCTCATGGGGTAATTCTGGACGTAAAATGAGCGGGCTGCTGTTGAAATGTATTTGCACATTGCATCATGCTGCCACAGTTGTATGTAGTTAAGGATCCACATCCAGACTCGCAGGCAGGCAGCTGTAAATTCACTTTAAAAGATTTCTGAAAATGACAAAAACTATGGGTCAAGGTCAAGTATATTTATATCGCACATTCAAAAACAACAGAATTCAGCCAAAGTGCTTTACAGGAATAAACAAGGTAATAAAATGATAGATAAATAATAAGGAGTATTTAATTCTTGTCATCTAGTGCCGTATTGTATTCTATGTTGTACCAAGCTTTTAATCAGCATAAGACCAGACAGATTTTCAACATGAATTATATACATGAAGCAGTATATAATTCTCATGTTATTATATACTGGTTGCCATAAAGAAAAAAACTTAGCTTTATAGTAAATCCACATTAGCAAGGCTGTAACATTGTGTATTTTGAACATCTCTCAGACACTGTGCATGATGTACAATTATGTACGTCAGCTCTTAAGTCCTGCTCTACCCCATTTCTTACATGCAATATGTTAAGATTGAATCATTTAAGTAGAATGGGCACAAAGACAAATAATGGCTGTATCGTTTTATAAGCAAGAATATGACCCGATTGTCTACTAATCTACTTATACTTTTTTAGAGTCTGCCCAAATCAAGAATAGGATTCAGCTATTTCAACCCCGAGAGACACCTTTTTGAGTTTTCATAATATTTTCTCCCCCTTGATAGATTTTTATACGACTTCATTTTCCATCATCTTTTCATCTGTCATTTTTTGCCATCTTTTTCTCACCTGCTGATAGTACACATCTCTCACCAGAGGATGGCAGCACTGCCCTTTCTGTGTATGCTGTACTCAAAAGAACGCATTGTAATTGTACAGTAAGAGACCATCAATAACACAGTTTTTTTTTTTTTTAACTCCATATAAGCTGTGGTTTTCTGGATAAGTAAGGGAAAACTTGGGTATCAAACATTTGGAAGTCACCAGTATATTGTTGTTATCTAGAGAACGAGATCCAGAGAAAACAAGCCGAATGGGGCTTGTTTATGAACTCTCATGAGCCTGTCGTTCTAAGAAATAAGAGCTCAGACCACTCTGTTTGGATGAATTCTAAAGCACTGGGTTAAAGAGGCTTACTGTGGAATAGATCACTAACTCTAGAATAATATTGAAGAATTACAAGTTGCATAAACTTTAGTGCTTCTGAAGTTAATTTATTTTGCTTGGTATTTTAAATTTTAAAATGTATTTGTATATTCATACACAAAAAAATAAAACAGCTCATTTTAAATAATGAAATACAGCACTTAAAAAAATAATTTTTACAAAGAGCTACTTAGTTGTCTGTGTTTTCTAAGCCGATTTGCAAGTCAGCCAAACAAAAATGAGCCCTTACTAAAATAAACATGTCTGGATCCTTCTTTACAGGCATTTGGCAGAAGCTACTCCCTTTCTCCACCAGCCAGGGTTCTATCCACAGGCCAGAAATCAGCTTCTGCTTCTTCTTCTCCCAAGGCTCCAACCCGAGCCTCCACAGCTCCCCCAGCAAAGCAGACATCCTGGCTGGAAAAAGGCTTCAAACCCCTCACCCCCTGGGAGGCTGCCTCCCGGCATCCCCTGGGCCTGGTAGATGAGGCATTTGCTTTTCAGAATCTCCAGCAATCTCTCGTTTCAAATGTTCACTTGGCTGCCCAGCGCAAAATGCTACCCGAGGTACCAGCAGAGTGGAGGGCCAGGGTTTCTTACCAAGCCCCGCAAAAAATAAGCAGCCAGACTTGGAGCCGAAGCCAAAGTCAGAGTCGAGCTCCACTTCCACCGTTCATGCCCCCAACAGGGAGCCCTGTTTCCTCTCCTGTCAGGAATCAGGCGGGTTACAGGTCCCTGCCCAGACAGTGGCAGCCTCAGAAGTATGTGGCAGAGGCACACCTGAGGCCCTCTTTGTCTGAGTGGAACAAGCGCCTGGAAAAGCAGCCTTACAAGTCTGTGTACACCAGCAACACCTGTACTTGGAGGCGGTAGGACACAGCTCAGTCCATGGGTTAATAAGGAAAATCCCATTTCTTTCAGATCCCCAATACATTAATTTGTATAGAAATTTTATTTTAACTGATCATTAGCTTAAAAAAATTGAATATAAGGAAAACAAGCTTATTTCTGTGTGGAACTGAGGAAAGTTGGATTTCTGTTTTTTTGTCCATATTATAAAAAGCAATGCACTGTTTTGCTGTCATATTTAGTATAAGGTTTTAATTTAGATGTATTAAATTACCTTGCATGCAATGTTCACGAAAAAAGGTTATCTAGCTATACAATTTATGTAAACTTAGAAATATTAGTGACATAAGTGAATATTTTCTAGATTGGTAAACACACTGAAGGGGGTCTATGGTAGTTCATAAAGTAAGGAAATTTGTATGTGTTTGGAGTGGATGTGATTGTGAATCACATCCATCGGCTATGTATCTTCTGTAGTTAACAGTTTTTGTTTGAATTTTGGAAAGGATGTGATCAGGTGCGTCTACCTAGTGGTAACTGTAGCTGCTTTCTAGAGTCTGTATTTCTGATCCGCTCAGAAGAACCTGAGAAGAAAATCAATAAGAACCTGTTTATTTGTCTAACTCCATAATTTGGTGAAACACTGTTCTCAACAAATTTTAAGTAACTTTTGTTGAAGTGTCACCTATGCATGCAGCTCTTTGTTTCTTATAACATATTTTTTCACAAACCAGATGCTAGGGAAGAAAAAGACCATTGCACGATAAGGTACAAGTTAAGATTGTTTCTTCATTGCTTTGGAGATCGAGGATTTTGCAGTTTATCCTGGTTTGTTATGCATCTGGCATGCTGTTTCTTGACATCATTGCATTTTTTTTGTTCATCTATAAAAGATGGAATTTGTGATGTTTTCAAAACACTAAATCATAACACGAGAAAGCATTTAGTGGTTCAAAAGAAAAAACGCTTTAAACTTGGAGAAAGGTTAGCACTATATCTCAACATGTTGCGGGCGGACATGTTTTGTAATCTCTCATAAGTGAGCTTACTTACCTGCATTTTCACAATTGCATTAACATGTGGCCACTTTATTTTATGAAAGGAAGAGATGGTTGAAATTTCAGCTGTCCAGCACCTCTCTTTGGTTACCAGGAATAAGATAAGTGAATTGTTGCTTTCGAGTACACTGTAAATTATAGTATTCAGACGGATAATGGAGTTTAGTTTGGCAGTGAAAGTTGACAGGTAAACATTAACAAAGCCAACAAAAATGATTGTTTTGGAACATGGAAGGTGTGCTGGGAGTAAAAAAGTTGCATACAGTAGGTTACTGGTTTGAGAGTTATATTTGGTTTGGGCTTTTGCTAGAATGTAATCCTAACTGAAGCTTGGTTGTTTTTTTTTCCACAGAGTGTGCATAATGTCTTAATCTGATTCTCACCAAGAAATTTCACAAACATAAATAAGATTCACCACACTGCATTGTGTTGAACTGGCTCATTTGACGACCTTATGTGCTGTAGCATATCTGTAACAATTTCCATGTACTGCTTCTAGTCAAACAACACATATTGTGGTTTAATCTCTGCTTCAAACTCATTAAGACATCGATTAACCTTCAGTATTTCACAAAATAAACACTACTAAATACTACAGTATCTCTAACAACACTATGTGATTGTGTTTTCTACTGCAAGCTTGAAATACTTTGCTCGGGGCTATTTGTTGCTTGCTGTACCATCCCATGAAGCTTTTTGTATGACGTGCTGTCTTGAATAGTCAGTCCATGTACAGTACAGGGGGCTGGGAGGGGGCCCGTTCCCATGGTGACCACCGCTTACATAACAACAGTGGGTACCTACTGTTGCTGCACCATTAGAGAATGAGAGATAAGGGCACAGAGGGAGACTATTAACAGAAATTATTTCCCTACCCGTTTAGATTTGGAAAACAATTTGCGGGAGCTGAAAGAGGGCGCTTTAAGCATAATGTGTGCAAAGACCACAAGGAGCAGCATACATAGCATTCAAAATATTTCATTCTGAGATTATAGTTGGCGTGATTTTCCATTTACCAGATGCTGCAGTGTTCCAGTGATCATACAGTAACCTTCTCCGGGCTGCAAACTCAATCTCCCTGCCTCTATTTAACTCTTAAAACATTAACTCTAAAAACTCTTTATTATTATTTTTATTTTTTTATGAATGTTGTTCTTATGTACTTTTATAATTGATTGTTTTTCTATGTAGTCTGGACTACGAGTCTTTAATAAATCTATCTATCTATATATATATAAAGTAAAGCAAATTCAATTTAGCAAGGTTAATTAAAGCACAGTGACAGTAATTTTGGGTCTGTGAACCATATTATTCCACCTTATATCATATGATGGTATTTAGAAAACAAATAGTATCTGACTAGTCTGCAGGCCCGGTGGGGGTCATAATCCCACTGAATTTATCTATTGTTGGCTGTATAGCTCTTAAGTGCTGATGAGTGTGATTGCAGCTGAGGCAGCTTTATTCTTTATAATAAGTCTTTGCCAGTGGTTTACAATGGATTGTCATTCCTTCTGTGCTTCCCAATGCATACATATTAGCAGAGTGCAAGGTGGCAAAACAATATTACCCTTTGGGTTCATAGTTGGGACAGTCAGTCAGTTTATACCAACTGTTTGTTTAAACTGAGATCGCACATCTGATCTCCACTAAACCTTCACAGACAAAAAGCATGTTCTTCTAAATGTGTTGAGTTCATGTTAAATTGAAAATTGCCATAATTACCTTTTGATATACTCTTTGTAAACATAAAAGTGGGCAATGGTTTCTATATTTAGCTTTCATTACTGCTGAATTGTATCTTCTTTCTTTTTGAAGTTTTACATATCAGAAAATAAGATGATTATCATCTTTACCAAGACTTGAAATTTGCAATCAGATGACATGATCTGAGATGAACAACACATGACATTTATAACCATATCATCATTCATTAAACAAATACTTAATCAAAATGGAGAAGCAGTTTTTTCAAAAACAAGTACATCACTTACTGCTTTCGTGGGGATTAAGAGGTTAAGTGGCAGCCAGGTCCTGCTAATCAAATGCACTTTATTTACGGATAATCAGCAAGTATGAGCACCTCTATAAAAGCTGAAGGGTTGGCAGGAATGGAGCACTAAGGTGTGTGTTAACATGATACCAAGGAGGAAAGCTACATCGCATACTCTACAGGCATCAGTTAGCATGTTCCTGTTAAAGTTCATGACAAGTTTGGTTTCATTGCAGTAGTTGCTAAGAGAAATCTGGTTATCTTCTCTTTCTCAAAAAAGAAAAATAAAACTCATGAAAGTATAGCCCAGGTTTACAAACCTCAAGACTTCTGGAACAATAATGCACACAGTATGTCAGCACAAACACCTCATACCAACTGTCAAGCACAGCGGTGGAGGGGTATGGATTTGGGCTTGTTTTGCTGCCACAGGAAATGAGCACCTTGCAAGAGTCGACTATGAACTCCTCTGTAGATTAAAGTATTCTAAAGTCAAATGTGAGGCCTTTTGTCCAACAGCTCAGCTCAGCTGAAATTGAATTGTTTAGCAAGGCATTGATTCCAACCGCAGCAGCAAATCTACAACAGAATGGTGTCACAATGGTCCATTAAAAGTCCAGACCTTAACCTGACTGAAATGCTGTGATGGGACCTTAAGACAGCTATGCATATATTAATGTCTGCAAAGACTGATTATGTCATTAAGAGAACTATTACTTTAAGTTATAGCTGATAAGGCTGTGGTTCTATTGAACCATGGTGGGCTAAGTATTTCACACACTGCATCTCCCTTATTGCTTAGTTTTTGTTCAATAAATAATGAGATGGTGTGATATGTCATGTTCATCTGAGGTTGTACTTGGAATAGGAATAGGTAATGACACTTTTTTTTTTCATAACTTCAAGCTAAGAGGGTGTAGTTTATTTTAATGTAACTGTGATTAATCTTTCCACATCATCCCTAATGAGTACAAAAGAACCCACCAAATTACAAGTTCTCCTGTTCTGAAATCAGTGCTGAGCTACTGGGCAAGAGAGTTAGATGGCAAAATGAGCAGTAATGGCAGTGCTCTAAATTTAGTCGTCCCTCCGCTTATGAACTGAATACCAATGACAACAGACAAACTGACACCCACCCACCCACCCACCTACCCACCCACCCACCTACCCACACTCACTCACTCACACAGTCAGTCAGGCAATGCTGCAGCCCCCTTTGCCCACCCTCCCCATGACGAACTCTAGTATCGTGGAGCACGAGCACCCACGCAGATCGCACTACGCAGTCTGACCCTCCTGGCTCTCACCTTTCTAACTTCTCACCCTGAGAAAACAAGCACAGCTTAAGACTACCCCCTGAGGGTCCTTCAGGACAGGTAAGCATCACTCAGGCCTCTCCACAGGTGTACTGTCTAGTTCTAATATGACACTTGTGCTTTGACTCAAGCATGGCCCTCACTACCACCCACAGTGATTACCACTGTGTTTTCCTGTTAGTAGCTTTTCTTCTATTGCAGTTATTTTTAACAACTATGTTACTGCATGGCCTGTTTGCATCTTTGACAATTGTGTTTTCTTTTTCATGGTATCCTGATTAAATTCAACAGTTCCTCTGCTTGATATAAATCTAATATGTATCACTGAAAATAAAATCGTCTGCTTCATCAAAACTGCTTTTTTCCAAATGATCTGCGTGGTGAACAGACTTCCGCTTTTGCTTGTGAGAAATGTTTTGGATTGGATCACAACCCTTGTGCTCAATGAGACCTCGGTGTAAACTTTCCACTGTTCTGTTTCATCCACGGTCTTCCATGTTTGCTGTGATAGCACCCTGTTCTCTATCTGTGTCCTCTCAGCCCACTTGGGCAATTTCAAACATATTGATTCGCAGACCCCCTGACACAGCTGGCTGCCATGTCTGAAGAGCATGTGCTTGGCGTTTAACAGCTCAAGGTTATTTAAAGGGATGTGCTAACTTTGCCCTTTTCACTGCCCCAATAAATTATCTCTGTTCCATTGGGTGCATGTGGTAGAAATGCTTGATGTTGGCCATCCAATTGCATTACCTTGCTTTTGTCTCTTGTTATTTATCTGAACAGCTTTTACTGATGTTCACTATCTCCTGTAATATTTTTTTTGCCTCACTCTAAACTCTCAGGGGTAGCCATGTCACAGTTTTCCACAATGACAACCAGAGAGAGAAAACTGCAGGCAGCAGCGATCTGCAGGGAGGTTCAAGCCCAGGAAGGTACTCAGCACCATTGTCTCCTCTTCACTTCCTTGTTTCTATAATCCCTCTAACCTCTTAGCTTTTCTTGATTGCATTCTTTCTTTGCTTCAGTTGTTTTTTTTTTTATCTTTCCTTACATTGCACCCCTCTACCTCTATCTTTACATTATCAAAGACATAGAAATAACACCTGAACTTACAAAACACGTTCAAGTCTTAGGTATGTTAACTTTAATTAGAAACACCATCTTGCCCTGCAATCACTGATCACATTCAGTTATAGAAGGTGCAATGCCCATCATTTTCCAGCTCAGCAGTTGCCAATCCCTCCCCACCGGCACCGACTATAAATAAGTAAATGAGTACTTTTATAGGCCAAAGTAACTAATCCCTTTGTCGTTGTCCTTTGAACACGCTATTTCAGGGCGAGGACAACTGTGTGTCTCAGGGATAGGGAGGGTCTGAAGCCTACTGACAGCTGAGAGATATTCTGGCAAATTATGTGTGTCATACTTGGATATAGGCCTATGACATCTCCATGATCAGCATGCAGTAGCTAGCATGAGGAGCAAACCACAAAACAAGCACCGAGCACGTGTTGATTTGGAGGGAAGATATTTCCTCGTTCATCATACTGGAACGCCACATCAGCAGTCCATGCAGAGGGTGGCTTTGCTTGCAGCAGGGAGTTTTCTTTTTCTTTTGGTCTGAATATAATTTGCTTTCAGCTGTGTTTGATCGGTGGTAGTAACACAATCAGAGTAAAAAAGAAAAAAAAAAGCCTTGTTAGAAGCCTGATACTTTAACTGAATAGGCACAAGATGTTGTTTTTTTTGTCTTGTCTCTTTTTTTCTCAGAAATGGAGATGGATCTTGGGAAGAAAATGTGTGTGCCTAAAGACATCATGCTGGAAGAGCTGTCTCTTGCCTCCAACCGAGGCTCCCGGCTTTTCAAAATGCGCCAGAGACGCTCAGAAAAATACACTTTTGAAAGCATCCAGAATGAAAACAACATGCAGCTCAATGTAAGAGTAAAGTGTGGTGCAGTGGTCTCATGTTGATGAATATGGGAATAGTTTGATACTATTCCTTTTTGTCAATACATGAGTGGGAGAATTTGGTTGTGCATGAACTGCAGCATTGGATTAAGTCAGCTCCATCACAAAACCTGGCCTAGCTTTGTTCAAAGGTAAAAAAAGAAAAGAAAAACACAAAACATATTGAAGCTTCTCTACAGCTCACTGCTGTAATTAACACATTATATTGTGTTTGTGTAAACCCTACAAAGTGTACAAAATACACTGGACCACTCCTTAAGAGAACACTGCAATTTTAAAGCACTCAAGTCCATTTAAATACTTTTTTTCCCCACCAAAATGTTTATCAGAAACAAAAGCTTCGATGCAAAAACAGTTTTATAACATAACCTGTTATCTAATGAGCTTTCTGGGGATGATGGGCAAATTTTGTTACCCTTGGACAAAGTTTAATTCACGCTACACTAAATAACCTTTGCCTGGACACAGCTTCATAGCTAACATACAGTCAAGTGAAAAAGAAAGGACACCCTTCTTTTCTAAAGCTTTATGTATCAGAACATCATAAATAATTGCACGGTCCTTGTGCTACCTTAGAATTAGGTAACTTCAACCTCAAATGAAAAACAATACATGACATGTTACACAGTGTTATAATATATCTAACAAAAACGAAGCCCAAATGTACCCGCTTCACACTTCTGTAGGAATTAGGGGTCGCAACTAGGCCCTGCAAATCAAATGTATTCTATGCACTGATCATCAGCAAGAGTGAGCACCTCTATGTAGGCAGAAGTTTTGTATTTTGCTAGTCTAGAGCATTCAGGTTTACTTTAAACCAATGCCAAAAGGAGAGCGATAATCTAGAGAAACAAGTTCACTCCAAACAAGTTCCCTCCGAGGTCAGACTTTGGAGGGAACTTGTTTAGCAAAATTCCAAGAAAACGCAAGACTCAAACTCAAACTCAAAGTCTCAGCTAGCAAGTTAAATGTATGAGTTCATTACATTTAACAATTATGTGCTCCTCTTTGTTCCAAAGTATTCTCAAAATGAATCAGATGTGTATTAACCTTATTTTAAAACCTGCAAGGTCAGATAATGTTGAATTATGTTCTGATACATTAAATCTTAGTTTTATTCAAGCATGTACTTTCTTTTCAACATGACTATACATAAGAGTTATTCATCTTTTTGGGTGTTATTTGATAAGGGTGATTATTGTTGATTAACTGAATTTCACACTGCAGAATGTGTGTTCTCCATGCACAGTCACCTGTTTTTCTCAGCTTAGTTTCCCACCCTCACATGAAAAACATTTGCAAAGTACCTTACATCCTGACAGCACTTGAAGTGTTTACTTGACTCGTGCTACACGGAGCAGCATATAATAGTAATACGAGTAGTCCTCCAGCAGGTTATAAGTAGCTTTATTAACGTCCCTTTGTGTACGGATGGGAAGTGAGCCAAGTAAGTGTTTTCTTTTTTCAGCTGTACAAGTCTTAGCCTGACCTGTTCATATATTAAATTTCCTAATCTCACTGTAAAATTCAATCAAGCTTAACCAAGCTTCTCTTTGTTTTATCTACTTAATCTGCATAGCTTGTTATATCCTCTTTCATTTATTATTAGGTAGCCCTGTGAACTTCTCATTGCCCTCTATAGATAAAATAATTATTAATCTCCGGCAAGGGAACTTCATCTTTGAAGTAAGAAAACTTATCTCAGTTTATTTATTGCTCGGGGCGATAGAATGACTTTGTTTCAAGTTGTCAACATTTCCTGAGGAAGTCCTGGAGTAAATCATCATAAATATCTTTGAGACGGATGAAAGCTGGGTGTCTGGGCTGCAGTGCATTTCAACCAAGCCAAGAAAACAATGTCTCAAAAGCTGAGAGAAAATGGCCAGGCAGACAGCTTCTCTGTTTGTTTAAAAAAAACATGAAAAATTGGGATTTCTCAACTGCTTAACATGAAGAAGAACCAGCAAACCTATAACGCTGGTTTACTACTACCTAGAATATCAACATGTTTCATTTATTTGATTGGATTTTTATGTATATAATAAAGGTTGCACGGGGAACATGTTTACCACTGTGTTGCATTCCCTTCCCCATCTCTTGTTTTTAACAACTC
This sequence comes from Odontesthes bonariensis, assembly GCF_027942865.1. Lineage (NCBI taxonomy): Eukaryota > Metazoa > Chordata > Actinopteri > Atheriniformes > Atherinopsidae > Odontesthes > Odontesthes bonariensis. The sequence goes on along the minus strand of NC_134524.1, from coordinate 13,291,872 downwards.
TCTGTAAAAGTCTGGGAACTGCCTTGGGAGTCGGATATTGGATTCTTGCTGCTCAACTGGCTTGGGTCTTTGTTGTATTTAGTGTTTCATGATGCGCCAAATGTTTTCAGTTGGTCAAAGACAGGCAGGGCTGTCCAGCACCCTGAACTTTGAACTATGAAGCCATGCTGATGCAATAGATGAAATGTGTCTTAATATTGTCTTGCTGAAATATGCAAGGCCTACCCTGAAAAAGACATCTTCTGGACGGGGTCATATGTTTCCCTAAAACCTGTATATGCCTTTCAGCATTGATGGTGCCTGTGCAGTTAAGCAACCTGCCTTTTCTGCAAGCAATAATGCACACCCACAACATCAGAGATGCAAACTGTTGAACTGAGCTCTGATAACAGGCTGGATGTTCCCCCTCTTGTCTAGTCCGGAGGATGCAGCATTCGTGATTTCCAAAATGAATTTAAAATTTTTCTACAGTGAGTTTTGTTTTTGATTTGTTTTGTGTTTTTTTTTTTCCTATAGAAAAGAATGCTATCATAAATCTGCAGTCCAGGCAGCTTAACAAAAGGCTGAAACGATAAGTCGCTCGCTCCCCTCCATAAAACAGAAGGAGCAGCAAATTCCTGTGCTAATCCTCTGTAGGTTCATGACTTATGGCAACCACGTCATTATAAACGTCATTGTAAATATTGTTTTAAAAAGCTTTGATGACACATCCTTCGATTTAGCAATAAACCATATATTTTCATCAGAAAAATGGCTTAAATAACATGACAACTTCAGTTGTCTCATCTGTCAGCTCATTATTTTTCTTTTAGGGTCCACATTGCTACTGTTTCGGTTCACTCTCACTGCTTCAGTTGACTCATTTAAGCAAAGAACTCCACTGACAATCCATTGTACGATGCCTGTGTAACATCAAATGGCAGATATTAAATAGTGACTAAACACAACTTGCAGCTAACTTACTGGTTGGTTGTCTTAGGCCCAAACGGAGCTGAAAGGTCACTGGATTAATTATAGCTCTATAGAACTATAGATTAGAGTCAATTTTGCTTTGTATGTAAAAATACCTCATGCCACGTTAAATTAAAAGGTGACAGCCTATTTCTGTTGCTGCCAATAACAACTTAAAAAAATCATAGAACTTAACTGAAAGAAAACTAAAAATCAGGAAACTGATCAAAGTTTACATGCTGATATCAGGGTTAAAAAGCTCCATAGGAGATACGACACAGACCTTTTAGACAAAAGTACAGCTTTTCTGATCAAATTTGAATCTCAACAAATATAAGGGGTTTTACTTTTCTTTTAACCTCAACTGACCTCTTTGATCTTTTTTTTTTTTTTTTTTTTAGAACTGTGTAGTTTCTCAAACTGAGAACGAAAATACCACAGGCTGCAACAGCAGCGAGGGTGCCAACCAGCCATCTAATGTGACCACTGACGCACCAGATACAAAAATGGTGCCAGATCCGAGCAGCATTGCACCAGGTAGGTGACACTGGTGATATAGTACCCCGCAACACTGGTCAAGGACCTATGAAATCATGTAGTAGTGATACACTGTAGCTGAAGTTTTCTAGTTGATTTGAGTTCCACTCACTCTTTACTTTACCTGTTTCAGTTGAAGACATTTCAAAATGAGTTTCAATGTATTCTTTTATGACCTGATGCTTCATATATGAACTGTTAATGAGCTACAAATAAAGCGGAAGGTTTAAGTTCTGAAATGGTTTTATTTCATATTTCTAGTTTCTTCAGAAGCTCATAAATGTATTTGTATATTTTGTGTTTTTTGTGGACAGTTTATGTTTTCCACAAAGGCCCGAGGTTTTAGAAGGCTTTTAAAACAAAACTGTAGGTCTCAATGGGTTAACATTTCTTTCAGTATGTTTTTATAACATTGTATGTACAGTGCAGCTATTGCTCCTGGAGGAGACACTGGGTGGACGTGCTGAGCACAAAGTACTGGATGTACCATGTTTTGATAAGGATTCAAGTCTTTTTCACTGTTTGTACTGACGCAGGCTTTGATCACATAGAACATTTTTTTCTTGTCTGGAATCTGCTGTCCTCAGGCAAAATACGATTACATGTTTTTATTATTTCTCTCTCTGGCTGTCTCCCCCGTTGTTTCTAATCATTTCATCCCACTCCTATGTTACATGCCTCCACATTCCTTTTTTTTTTCTCCAAATTTTCTAAAACACTCCTTGTTGTAATCAGCAAGCAGAATTTACAAAATTGTTGATTTTCACCCACAGGATGTGTTTCCTGTTTGCCTGTTGTGCCACTGATACCATCGGCTTTGCACTCACATCCTTCCACATGTTAAAGTTTTGCCCAGCTGACACTAAACCAGGACTGATTTAAGGATGAGCATGTCCACACTTTGGTGGGGTGTTATTTCTGGACCAGACGCCACCCTACTGTATCTGGATGAAGTCACTCCAGCTGTAGCCGAATTTAGGTCAAAGTGCATTTGGTATCCAATGGTAAAAAATCTTAAAATAGCACTCCTTTCCCTCAAGGAGTGTATGTTTCATGTTTCTGTACTGATAGCAACATTTCTTTGGTCTTATACTACGACCATGTTTGATCCTAACTGAGGTTGATACAAAGCATGAATGCGTGCAGGTACAGTTCCAGTTAAAACTTTCTTTGAAAATGCTGTTTTTCTCAGTTTTTTTTCCATTCTAAGAATCTCCACATAAACTTGGCTGTGTAACAGACATTCTCACAAAAATATCAACTTAGCCAAATGTTCATTCACACGAACTGTATTCAGCTGCCTCTTGTACACAATGTTTCGTAATAGATTCCCCCAAAAATCAGTAAACATCCCCTCAGGTCTGTTTGGACGCTCCTGCTTCCTCCGCAGGGCAAGGCATAAACTCAGGAAGGGGGATTGTTCATTGTGAGAGGTTAGAACGTGACACGACGCCCCTTATTATGTAAGGCCTGAGCTTGCAAGCCCCCCAGAGTGAGGCATTGGGTTTGAAGGTTAGTGCTTTGGATGGGCCTCTCCAGTCAACACACACAGATTATGCGGGAGACATACATGTAGGCATGCACACACACAGAAACATGGGGAACCTGATCCTTGATTTGTTTTTTTTTTGTTGTGAACTTCAGCAAGAAAACGGTGGAAGGTTGCATTATCCCTCACTCAGACTGTTGCTATTACATACATTTAAAACATCTATAGTTACTTTAGTGTATCAGGCAAATTTTAAAAAAAAACATTTTGCAAGCAATGTTGCAAGTGCAAGATTGCTTAAATTGAATAATAAAAAAAAATAACCTACAATAATTTGAAAAAACACTACACTTTCACAACTTTCTCCAAAAGTTCACATGAAGAGAACTTTTTTAAACTTCTCCGTTAATAGAGAGAAACACAGCTTGCCTTGGACAGTATGTTTATCAAACACACCGTGTGGGGAAACAATTAAGAAAAAATTTAAAAAACAATGGAGAGACAAAGCAAAGAGCTTGTTCGTTATGCAACATGCAAATGTCCATTAATTCATATCTGTGTTGCATAATTTACCTAGGATATGGAGGTCCTTTGAAAGACATCCCCCCGGAGAGGTTCAACAGTACAGCAGTGCCAAAATCATACCACTCACCCTGGGAGCAGGCCATTATCAATGACCCAACCTTGGCTGACACGGTCATCACCCGCCTGCCTGAGATGGAGCCCCGAGCAGATCTCCCAGGATACAAAAGCTTTAACAGGTATGTTTTTTTTTTTCTTTTGGTTGTTGTTAACATTAGTGATTGAAACCTATTTTTGCTAAAGGAAAATTCGACATTTTACCACAGGGCTCTATGGGGATTGACTCAGTTTAAGAGCTCGCCCCACGTGGCCATTGCAGGAACTACAGTTTTACCACTTCCTTGTTGGCTTCCCTTTTGGCCCCAGATGTTTGTGTTTAACTTTGACACATAGGCTGTATTTAAAGAAGTAACATTACCTTGTGGTTTATTAAATATAATTTTGAAGCATTTAGTTCAGAGGAGCCAGAAGCAACCGTATTTGGACAGGAGGGTCGAGCTGGAGACTGACACTTGTAACTTGAGGGTATTCAGCTGGTTGCTATCTCTAACTTTACCTCTAGATGTAAGTCTCCTTACACTACTCCTACTACTCCTTTAATCATGCAGTTATTTTTGAAAAGGAGAACATGAATCATAAAGAGAGAATATAGTTGAAGACGTCATAAAAAAATATGAATGACATCGTATTTCATGACAGAAACTGGCTTTTTTTTTAACTGAAGTCTATTACAGCTAAAAGTTTTACGAAGCCAGCCTATTATGGTCATCAGGTATATTTCATTCGGAGGCACTGATGGATCAACTATGTCTATCTTTTGTAAACAATCTCCATCGTGCAACAGTAGTATACAGAGATGAGATGGTGAGAAAATGGACTTCGCATTATTTGTTATATACAGAAATTGTTTGCTGACATCAGTTGCCATAAAGTGCTGATCATACTAGATAATGACTGGTAAAGGCTGGTAAAATAAAACCCCTGAAGAAATTAAACATTTTTTGTTATCAGAATTTACATAGTTTTACTTCAATTCCTAATGTATGCAAATCCTGACTGAGAGTGAGTGAGTCTTCACATTAATTAGTTGAATCACTATAAATGTCACTGCTGTTTCTTGAATTAGTACATGACAGTTACTGTTAACACCACCATTCTGTCACCTCCAGGGTGGCAACCCCTTTCGGTGGCTTCAGCAAAGCACCCAGACCTGCTCCCATCAAACCCCTTCAGGTAGAAAACCTCCCGGAGCTCCCGGAGCTCCCAGCGCTCCAGGGGGATGGTGGGGTAAACCGGCCCTCCTTCAACCGATCTGCTCTTGGGTGGGTTTCGATGGGTGGTTCAGTCACACTTCCAACTGTTTCCCTTGAGCCAATGCTCATCCCTGAGTCAGAAGACCTTTGAACCCATAAAGAAGTCACACAGGGATGTTGTCTATGTAGATGCTTTACCCGGGGTTTTTGTGGGTGGAGTGACATTTCTGTCAGAGCAGAGTGAGGGTGAGAAAAACCATCCTGATGGGTGTTGCTGGGTTAAGTTAGCACATACACAGCATCCCTTGGTTTCCCAGTGGTGTTAACTATTGCAGTGCCGGGAAAAAAAATTATATAACATCTTGTAATGTAAGAGAAAACAGTCCTGGAAAAAGTCAAATGGTTGTATATTGATGTGCATAAGACTATTCTATCTTGTAAAGACAGGTTTTTGCTCAATAAAGTGATGCAGAATGCATCAGAAACAATGCTGTTTGTTTGTTTTTTTCAACACTGACATTTTGAAATGTATTAAAAACGTACCACTGTGTTTGTAAATGGATCCCTGATTATGATTTTAGTGTGCTGGAATGAGCCACTCTGAAGGCTCACTTGAGTGAATGATGCTGCTCCTATTCAAATCCATCACACATTGTATCATGTAAGAGGCTAAAGTTATATGTGAGATACTGTTATATGCCCAAAGGTTACACTGCTTGACAAATCAAATCTGCTTCACTGACATGAGCAAATTGACTGATGCAACTTTCCCCTTTTGGCTGTGCCCAGTAGAGGGAGTGTGACTGATGGGCAGAGCTGTGCCCACTGCTTATTTGTCTTTCTCTTTTTTTACTACAGTGCTTTGAATATTTTTTTCAGCCATAGCAGGCTGCAGTAAACAGACTGGGTTAAAGGTACTTGCAGGTTGTACAAGAGATACATAGCAATAATAATAATAAAAAGATTCTTCTTGAATTTCATATTTAGTCTTTTTGTGGACAGCATTAGTAATTGTTATATTTAACTGGGAATAGATCTTGATGTTTCATTCATCCCTCCATCCATCCATTTTCTCTTCCTGTCTTACATCTATTTTAATATTTGATTGCAAACTCATGCTTTCATGTTTTGTTTCATCAGTTTCATTCCATGTGGTTATATACATCCTTTATTGCATGTTAGGCTTGTAACACATTCCAAAAAAACCTGATAGTAAAGCTTGTATCACTTTGTCATTCTTCTATTCCTTCTCACAAGACTTAAAATATACTATGGAAGTGAACATACTCAGCAATCAAGCTTTTCTGGTGTTGTCTTCTCCTCTTCCTGCAAACCTGTCTTGAATTATGGGCTGCCATCATTGTCCTAGTGTACATGCATGGTAGGGGAAGGAAATCATTGACTGAAGTATGTTTGATGCTGCAACGCTGTGTACTGTATGAGAAAACTTACCAGACATTATTTTTTAGAATTGGGGAGGGGACTTGGTGTAACGAACAGGCTTGGAGACTCAAGTGCAGAGATCAAACACAATTTAATAAAGGTCATAAACAGGTAGGGGTAGGCAGAGGCAGAGTCAAAAATCCACTGGCAGAGGTATCAAAGTGGGCAAGGCAAGAGCAGGGTCAAAAAACACTGGAAAAAGGTCAAACACGATCATACATACACTTGGAATGCTAGAGAGCTTTGAACACAGGAACCTAGACAATCTGGCAAGGTAGGTCTGGAAAGCTAGCAGTATAAATGGTACTGAGAATGATTACTGATGGCCACCAGGTGTGGCTGAGACTGATGGGAAACTTGACAGGAAGTGAAATAAGGATGACAACGGTTAACAAAATAAAAAACAGGAAATGAATTGAGTCCAGAAAATGTCTATAAATCCGTGAGCATGACACTTGGAGTCATTAGTTTGATTCCAGTTGCGTGTACACATGCAGCGGGATTCACTTAACAACCGCAGTTCTGGGTGTACGATTTGGTACAGTTTCAGTTAGACTAAAGTATTTTACAAGTCCGGTTTTGATTGGACTAAAACAATAATTTGTGTAATGTAAGCAACTCCGTAGTGGCATCCATTTTTTTTAAAAAAGAGGAAAAAATCATTTTAAATATTGGTTTATTTAACCACAATTCAATGCCGTTGTATAATGTCCATCCAAGATGTTTTGCACAGTAAATTAAGATAGGGCATTTGTGAATATTCCTACTTTAGTGCTTGACAAAGATTTCTCACAGTAACCCTTTGCTTATATTACTATATCAGCTTTTGGTGACTTTGGTACATTTTTCAGTGAATTTCTTACACGTGCCAAAAATCATCTAAATCTGCTTTTCTACTGAATCGTAACAATCACCTGTTGACATCCTCTGTTTAAAATATATTTTCTCCTTTTTACCTTTTTTTTCTTCATAACTAGCCCAAACCTGCCCTTGCCCCAACTTGATATGGAAGGTGTTGTGGGTTTATTCTGTCTGCAGTGAAATGAAAGTCAAAGCAAATATTACCGTAACTTTTTCTGATCTTGGGTTGTACTCATAGACGGAGAAACTCTCAGGGGAAAAATTAATAATACAGAGGGTTTTTTTCCAGCTTTTTTTGGATGAACTTATTCCACATGAGTAAACCCCGAATGACTAAATCCTCACATTAAATGGTTCAATCCAAAATCCGCTCATTTGATCTTTGACCACAGATTGCGCTTTGATATTGTGAGCATTAAGTTATTCTAGTAACTATAGATTTCTTGCTTGATCCCTGTGATGCATACACATTGAACAGTGTAGGCCTCACTGATCAAAATGTGATGAGAAAGAAAGAAACCAACCAGTGCACATGATGCACATGAAAGGGAGGAGGAGTAACAGTTATATCAGATAGATGTTAGAAAGCAGTTATGAGGGGTCAGATCTCACTCAACTTTGTTAAAGCTGTGAAGCACACAGTATTATATACTGTCATTTGTAAAATGTAACCACCTTGGCATCAGGTTAGTTATTATCAAGTGCTTAGTTTGGTTCACTGATCAAGTCATGAATACAGAGTGTTCTCGTTGCCAAATTATGATCAGCATGGTTGCCTTTTCGTGTTTCCTATTTTTATATTGTTTTCCTGCTATTTTAGATCCCAGACATGATGCTTAAGTTGTTTAAATTGGATGTATATTTTCTAAAGTGTTGTCACTGTGGCCTAAAACAACAAGAGTAGGAGATAACTCATAAGCAATAGGAAGTCAAGAGAAAAACAGCAAGACAAGATAAGAGTCAGTCACCTTTATTGCAAAGTATGTAATTCATACAATGAATTACTTTTAGTATTTGGAGCATAATAATTGTAATTAACATCATCAAAAAGTAAGAACACTGAAATAAAATTACATGTAAAAAACCATGAAAAACACGTCTTTTTTATATGAAAAGCTGTACGATAGGTACAGATATGTCCAAAATATACATGGGATTTTAAAGCAGTAGAAACACTGAATACAAAAATAAAACAATCCCTAAAACTTTTCAATAACATCTGGACCACAGTCTTGTACACAGAACACTGTATCTTTACATGGATGACTAATTAAGAAATATAATAACATCTTTACATACAGTATGACTAATTTGATTGCATTAGGTGATGTCCTCTCTTTCTCCAAAACAGAATAAGGAGATGTCTCTCAGATTTCTTAAAGGCATGTGACTAAGTCCAGCGTCAGCATTCCTCGCCTCTGTCAGAAGGCTCTTTGGAATGTGCAGCTCCCGGTGCCGCTCCCTCTTCGAGTCCTACTGAATTCCTCTGGCCAGCCTTCTCCGGCGAATTGTGTGTACAGCACACCACCCAGCATCCGACAGTGCCAGCAGCTCTGCCAAGTGCATAAAATATCTAACATTGTGTACCAAAAGCAGCCTTGAACTTTTAAACTTTAAATGTAGACATTATAAAAATGTATCAACGGAAGTATTATCAGCAGGGACTGCAGCGTAGGCTGAGGATCGAGGAACCAGACGTTTCGATTATTAATCCCTAACTGCTAATGGTTTCCCCTCAAGCATGCTTTACTTGGCATGAAATGGAAAAGAAAGAGCTGGAGTTGCAATGAATTCTAAATCTTGAGTTTGCTCTGGAAAATAGTCTGGCTGTGCATTCAGCTTTTTAAGAATATTTCTTGAACAAGAGATTAATTTCATAACTCTTAGATGTTTTAAATAAAAAAATATTTACACGCATTTAGAGGGACAGCTTATCAGAGCCTCACTTAAACAGCGGAAAATCCCATTGGAAACTGCTCTCACAGAGAAAGGAAATACAAATGTGTAATTTGCATTCAAATCTACAGAGATTACTTCTTATGTAACAAGAAAGGATGCAAGACAGTAACATGCATTTTTTGTGTGTGTGTGTGTGTGTTCAACAGGTGCAAGAAGTGAGACGCATGTCAAATTCTCCTATATTTCACAATTCATCTCATGATTTCACTATATGACCCAGCTCCGACTGGGCTGCCGGCTCTCTGTACCTTTATCAGCAGTAACAATGAACTCTGCTGCAGTTGCAGTCACCATCCTGTTTTAAAGCTAAAGTCCCTTGGGTCTCCATTTGCACACACAGCACCAAGGACTGAGTGCACTGTTTGCTGCTGACACAGACAACCGCTAAAAGGCTGAGCCACTTGACCAGCCAATATCCCCGAAGGATTTCTTTAAGTATGCATGGACTAAGCGAGAAAACAAATGTGCTGTGAAATAACTGCAAGGGCACCGTGCCTCACCTAGAGCAAGACACGTGGCTCTTTCAGAGGTATTAGCAAGCAGAAACACTTTTGAGGCGTTCACTGTCATATTTGAGATGGACTTTATAGTTGAATCATCCACCAGACATGTCGAAAATATTAAATTAACCTTGTAATAGTGCTTAAAAATTACCACAAATAACCGACAAGCATGGTTAATCTAACGTTTCAGCGTTGTAGTTTATGTCTTACTCATTTGATGACAATACAGACTTGGTGAGCTTGACATATTGGCAAGGCACGTGGTCATTTTCATTGTAAAGGGCAAATCCTGATGGGATATCTAAAAATATGAGAGGACTAAAACAACTCATGGGTCAGTAGGGTGGTGCTGGGCTGCCTATGAGGTGAGGTGAAGGGTGTCAGGGCCAACATTCCACTTCTGAAATGAGGGGAAATGAGGTTGAACTGAGTTTCTCTCAGGGAAAAACTGAAATCGGTCAAGTTTTACATTTTACATTGCACAGTATGCTTTTGTCAATGCACTTTAGTCCACAAACAAAGATGAGTGTCCTTGTTACCGTGCACACGTTTGTGTTTTTTAATTGGATGGGATCACAAGGTGAATTCCAGAATGAATCTCTTTTCTTCTTCAAAGAACTTCCATTAAGGACAAAAAAAGGATTGTTGAGCAATGTGTTCTCATTATTTCTCACATTAAAACTCGTCACTGTAGAAACCACCCCATGGAAGGACTCACACAGCCAGGGTAATTAGCCTGTTTGGAGAAATGAGCTTTAGAAATGGTGTTCCTGTTTACTTGCAAAAGCCCTTGAGACCAATTAGAGCTGTGCTGCCACACAGTAATCCAGCCTCTGTGTTTTGCCTCGGGGGGCTCATCTATATTCCTGACTGGTCAATATTTGTTAACCTCCTCTCTTTGGTTAACAGTCAGTCAAGAATCATTAGCTTACAACTGCAAACACAACAGGTAACTAAATAGACTGTGAGACCAAAAGAAAGAGCAAATTGAATAAAAATACCTGTGAGGAAACAGAAAAGAGGTTTGAATGTCTTTAATGTGGAAATAGAATGGAAATATGTCATTCTGATGATATGGTTGGAACAGAATGATGAAGCCTTTGACTTTCCCAGCATACAGCACTGGGGTAATAGCATTCTTTTCCTACATGCTGCTGCTACTGTGGGTACAGCAGAAACAGCAGTGAAATATATCTCAGTCACCCCTTTGGCTGCACTCCAGATTTAATACAACCCGGTCAATTGCAAAAAAAAAAAAAAGAACAGGGAGGCAAAATGCTCATGTCATCAACTTTTTTGTATGAAAAAAATGAGCAAAAATCCTACCCATGATAAGAAAGATTCATACAAATGAACACAGTACAAGACGAATGCACAAATAATACACCTGCTCTCATGGAGCATAATGAAATACACCCATGCTGGGACATCATGCTGTTTTTGTCTCAATGCTAAGTCTTCATGATGGCACACAAATACCATGCCAGCGAAAATAGACAAGATTCTAAAAGATTAATTCCCATATGTCACAAACAAAAGATATACTGATCAGGGATTGAACAAAAAGTCCTCTCAAAGAATCGTTAAGCTTATAATTACGACAAACCAGAATGCTTGTTTCAGAGGTGTGAACTCCCATGGCTCCCATCGTAGCGTTGGAGCACGTCTATTCTCTTGCGTAACAACAGGACATTCACCTCTGTGTGGTTCCTCATTTATAGTAATTCGATAGCAGCACAACAAATGCCGTTCACAGAAAAGATTACAAGCTTAGCTTTGTTTAGTCTATCAACTCTGTGCAGTTTTTCCAAAAACTGATCAAGGAGTGTTTTCATTCAACTAACATTTGTTGACAATCTCACAGTTTGAACCCGCTCACATCAATATTTAATTGAAAAAAAAAAAAAAAATCCAATATTTGTTTGTGTTTATGTGCTTGTTCAGGATAAGTTGTGTCCTCACATTACTTTTGACAAGTACAGGCTGCTCCATTTGATCTATTTGCATCTCCCATGAAACCACACTCATCTAAAAGGGCGTGTGCATACGCAAAACATGCACACAAACTGGGGCATTTATTATTACCCTTGCCGAAACAGGAGCAGATTAGGTTTACATTTTAATCAAACACTTAAATTTTGCACTTGCTGGTATGTCAATGGGGTAGATCAAATCAGCCGAAAGAAAAGATTAAATCCAACAGGAGGAGAAGAATCCATCGCTTTAAAATTTACTTACACTCTATTGCCCTGTGCTATCAGAATATGCTTAACCCTCTTGCTTCCTCTTGTTTGTTTCTGAGGAACAGCACTGATGTTCCTGGGTCAATCTGACCCGGGTCGTGTTTAAACATCCAAAAGTGTCAGAAACCAAAAAAATCCCCAAACAACATTTGTCTATTTCATTATTAACTCCATTACTAACCAATTCAATCAATATTTAGTGCAATGGTGTTCTTACCTCTCACAGATTAAGGTTCAATGAGGATAATTCACTCGTCTTTAATAAAACATGCACGTTGTTGTGCCCCCTGAGACCATGTGTCATATCAAATACAACTCTCATACCCAGATTCTTCTCTGGGGCTCCTCCAACTGGCTTTCCAGGATGTTCAATACATAGCTGGTGTTTGCATCACATGCTGCCAAGATTTTTATGCCGTGTTTAGCTGGTTTCAAAGGCATATATTTCCTAAATGAGCAGCAAGCTCTAACTGCCACTAGTCTTTCATACACTGTGACATTAGGGCCTGGGTTATAAAGCAGTGGAAGTTGCTTTACCCACTTGTCCCACAGTGCCAGAGTAGCTGCCAGTTTGTCTCTTTCCTGTCTGATAGCCCTTTTCTCTTTTCAAATCAGATTACTCTGGAGAAAATATGAAAGGTCTCCAGAGACATTGTGGCACCAAATATTGCCCTGCCTGTCTCTGTATCCCACAGACTGGCTGTTGATTCATCATTTGATTTTTAGACCCCACTCAGAATGAGGACTCCCAAATATGTAAATGTATTTTATCCATCACCTTCCACTTCTCCCCAAAAACACACCTTCCTTCTAGATTAGTTATTTCGAAAATTAATGTCTGTATTGAGTTGGGCATGAGTCGCTCAAAAGCTGAATGTGACTAGCATTTTCATCATTTGTTTCCTAATCAGAATAATCAGACTCAGAATTGACCTCAGTACTGACTTCATCTTCAGACACATCCTCCTCTATTTTACTGTCAAAACCTCCAGGGCTGTCACCTTTTTATTTCTGCTGCTCGTTTTGAAAAGCTCTGGTATTGGCTATATCACATGTAGCTGCAGGGGGTAATGTTTGTAGGACACCCTGGCAGAGAATCTTTATAGATTTTGCCCCTCTCCTGCTGAGTGTCCACTCAATGTGGGTGGAGTTTGCCCACGGGAACAGAAAAGGTTACCGTCAAAAGTCATAACAACTCCTGCACAGAAACAAATAGTATTTGACACTTTTGACCCTTTTTAGCCTCTACTTTGACTGCCGGGTCAACAGTATCTATGTAATATAAAGATGGGGGGGTTGCAAATATGTGAAATTAACCATTTTCATTTGATATGTTGATTATACTCATGAAGTCAAATAAAATAAGTTTCATACAGAAAAAAATACTTTAAACTATTTTTTTTTTAACTTTAAAATGGGCCAATTTTACCTGCAACATAACAAGAGGGTAAAAGAAGTAGCGATTTCTTTGTAAATAATCAAATTTTTTTCTATTTATCTGTTTTACAATTGTCAAAGAGCAATTGAAAAACTGACAAAACTTATGTGGTTGTGGGACAGAGCTGTCATTATCTTTTTTTGGAGAAAGACAGACACCAGTGGTAAAAAATACCCCAGTTCAAAAGCCATAGCATATTTGGGGTGAAGTGGAATCTAGTGACCCAGTGAAAAAACCAAAACCATCCATGACTTTATACACCGGTTAAATCATAAGATAACGAAAGTTACGTATGTAACTACGGTTCTATGAATCCTGGATGACCGCCAGAGGCGGTGCTTTCAAGCACTGAATGATACATCTCGCGCATGCGCAGGTCGAGTGTTCATACCAACAAAGTCACTCGTGACCCTCTGCTGACCCCGGAGAGCCTATATCTTCCGGTAACATCAGCAGATCAGTTCCTACAGAATCTTCTCGCGAGTACACGAGGATTCTGAGTGACAGAACGCTCTGGCGGTCATCCAGGATTCATAGAACCGTAGTTACATACGTAACTTTCGTTCTATTTCATCCTTACTGACCGCCAGAGGCGGTGCTTTCAAGCACTGGATGACTCATACCAGCAAAGTCACGAGGAATCCAGCACCTACTCACGTTACTGAGAGGAAACAGCAGAGTCGGGCAGCAGGACCACAGCCAACGGGTGGGGAGTGGCAACATTCACTCGATAGAACCTGGAGAAGGTACTCGGTGACGCCCATGACGCTGCCTCGCATATGTCCTCCAGGGGAACGCCCCTTAGGGCTGCCCATGATGTCGAGACAGCTCTGGTGGAGTGGCAGCTCACCCCAGCTGGCGGGGGGAGCCCACTTCTCTTATATGCCTGGGTGATGGCGTCCACCACCCAGTGGGACAGTCGCTGTTTAGAGAGCGCACAGCCCCTCCGAGGGCCACCATAGCAGAGGAAGAGCTGGTCCGACTGCCTGATACCGGCAGTCGCGGCCACGTAGGCTCTCAGAGCCCGCACAGGGCACATTAGGCGTAACCTGTCCTCCCCCTCCGGGGGAACAAACTGTGCCAGGTGGATAGGTCTGTTGAGGTTCGAGGAAGACAGCACCTTCGGGAGAAAGGCGGAGTTTGGCCACAGGGAAACCCCCGAGACATCCGAGTTCCACCTCATGCAGTAGTCGCTCACCGACAGAGCATGCAGCTCCCCGACGCGCTTCGCTGATGCGATAGAGAGGAGAAAGGCAGTCTTAGCGGAGACCCACCTCAGCCCTGCCTGAGCAAGGGGTTCAAAGGGAGGCGAGCACAGAGCGCCGAGCACCAGGTGCAGATCACATGGCGGGGTGCGCCGCACTCGTGGGGGGCGCAACCGCCGCGCACCTTTCAGGAAAAGAGACACCAACCTGTGGCTCCCCACCGTGCCGTTATCCACTCGAGCATGCCGAGAGGAAATGGCTGCCACATACACCCTCAGGGTAGCGGGGGACCGGCCGTCATCCAGGAGTGACTGGAGGAACTCCAGAATCCTAGGGACAGAACAGTGCACAGGGTCCTCACCCCTGTCCAAGCACCATCTAGTGAACAGCCGCCACCTCTGTTCATAATGCGCCCGGGTAGAAGGCGCCCTCGCGTTTAGGATGGTATGGCAGACATCGCCAGAGCACTCAGTCAGCAGCGGGTCGGGCCCTGCAGTGGCCCGACCCACAGCTGTAGGCGGGAAGGGTCGTGATGCCAGATCCGACCCTGCCACTGAGACAGGAGATCCCTCCTGTCGGGGAGGCGCCACGGGGAACCGCTGCAGAGCCTGTGCAGCAGAGGAAACCACGTCCTCCCTGGCCAAAAGGGGGCTACCAACAGCAGCCTGTGGCCCTGCTGGAGGACCCTCTGTAGCGTAGGGACTATCAGAGGGATCGGCAGGAAAGCATAGAGGAGAACCTCTGGCCAGTCGTGGGCAAGAGCATCCTGGCCCAGGGGACTGCTCTCCTCTGTCCGGGAGAACCAGAGGGGGCAAAGAGGCAAAGAGGTCCACGTTTGCTCTGCTGAAGGTGGTCCAGATATTGAGCACCACCTCCGGGTGAAGCTGCCACTCTCCCGGCGGAGGCTTGCAACGGGAGAGCAAGTCCGCCGTCTGGTTGCGTTCCCCGGGCAAATACATTGCCCTTAGGCTGGCTAAGCGTGGTGCTGCCCACAGCAGGAGGTCCCGGGATGCCTGCAGCAGCAGTGCAGACCTGGTGCCACCTTGGTGGTTTATGTGGGAGACGGCCGAAACATTGTCCGACCGCACGAGTACATGTCGGCCCCTCAAGAAAGGGAGGAAAGCCTGCAATGCCCTGTGCACAGCCCGCAGCTCTAGTACGTTGATGTGCTGTGAGCGGTCCCGCGCCGGCCACAGCCCCTGAGCCGTCCGGTTCTGCCACACGGCGCCCCACCCCGAGAGGGAGGCGTCCGTTGTGACTGTCTCCCGACAGGATGCAACGGAGCCCATGGGCATGCCCTGGAGGAGAAACGAACGCTTCCTCCACGGGGCCAGGGCAAGAAGACAACGACGGGACACCCTGAGCCTCCTGTGCCGGTGTCTCTTGGCGTCCAGGTGAAAGCTGTGCAACCACCTGTGGAGGGGACGCAGCGACAGCAATCCTAAGGGGACCACGGCAGCCGCAGCTGTCAGTTTCCCCAGGACGCGTAAGAACTCCACGTAGTGGAACCGCCTGCCTTCCCGAAACGGGAGGAGGTGGCGGAGGATGTCGTCCACCCACCGTGGCGACGGGCAGGCCGCCATGGTGACCGCATCGAGGGTTACCCCAAGAAAAACCGTGCTCTGTGAGGGGACCAGGCCAGTCTTCGTAAAATTCACCCTGAGGCCCAAACGGGCCACATGGGAAAGAAGACACGTCGTGTCGAGGGCCACCTGAGACTGGGACGGCGCACAGACGAGCCAGTCGTCCAGATACGGCAAGATCTTCATGCCCCGCGACTGTAGGTGTGAGAGGGCTGCCGTCACACACCTGGTGAACACCCGTGGGTAGAGGGAGAGACCAAACGGGAGCACCCTGAACTGGAAATCACGCCCCTGAAAGGCGAATCGCAGAAACTGCCGATGGTGTGGCGCCACAGGAACGTGAAAGTAGGCATCCTCCAGGTCTATGGAGGTAAACCACTCCCCTCTGGAGACCGTACGCAGAACCTCTGCAGTGGTCAACATATGGAACCTCAAGACCTTCAGGAACCTGTTGAGGTTCCTGAGGTCGAGGATAGGTCGGAATCCGCCATCTTTCTTTGCTACCAGAAAGTAAGTCGAGTAGAACCCCCCGGGGTGCAACAGGGGATCTACCGGTTTGATGGCACCCTTGCCCAGGAGGACGAACAGCCCCTGGGCGAGGGCTCCGGCTTTCGCCGGGTCGCGGATGACAGTCATCCTGACTCGGCCATGGGTTGGGGGGCCGACGTCGGAACTGAAGTTTGTACCCATGGGTCAAGGTGGAAAGAACCCACAGGTCCCTGGTGGAAGCAGCCCAGTAGCTGAGCTGCTGCTGGGAAAAAAAGCCGACGGTCGGCCCCGACGCGTAGTCCTGAAACATAGTAGCCGAAGCAGCTATGGAAAACGCATCCTCCTCCGGACCGAAGGAGGCCATCGGAGGAACAAGGGCACCTGGCTGGGTTGCCCCAGCCCCAGGCTGGAGAGCCAGGAGGAGGGACTTGATGCTGTCAAGCTCCGCTGTCAGCTGATCCACTCTAGAAGTGAGCCCGGACCCCTTAGCCCTCTTCCCGGATGTGGGGCCTGCAGTCCCAGCAGGCCGACGCCGTGGTCGGCTAGACCGAGACGGGGCCAGCTGCTGGTCAGGGGTCAACTGGGGAGACAAGGGAGGGCCCAACAGGCGCTCTACCTCGGCCAGCCTTGCAGCTCTGACAGCATGAGGCAAGATACCAGAATTCATGCAGGACTCGTCTGAGAGACCCTGCCTCAGACGGTGCCTTCACCGACAACCAACTATAGGCCCCGGGAACGGGGCTAGTTATGTTTTCTCTTTTTTTCTTTTTTTTTTTTTTCAAAAGAAAATTTTTTCTACTTATCTATAGATAAATGCTGGGAGAGGGAGCCGCAAACGGTGCCTTCACCGACAATCAGCTATAGGCCGCCTGTTCTGGGAGCGGGGGGCGCACACGCCGCCTTACACCAGGAGAGGGGCAATTGTTTATTTAAACACTTATCTATAGGTGGATGCTGGGAGCGGGAGCCGCAAACGGTGCCTTCGCCGACAACCACTATAGGCCGCCTATGCTGGGAGCGGGGGGCGCACACGCCGCCTTACACCAGGAGAGGGGCTATTGCTGTATTTATACACTTATCTATAGGTGGATGCCGGGAGAGGGAGCCGCAAACGGTGCCTTCGCCAACAACCACTATAGGCCACCTGTGCTGGGAGCGGGGGGCGCACGCGCCGCCGTCGCCGGGAGAGGGGCTAGTGCAAGTTCTATTAGCTATAGGTGGATGCCGGGAGAGGGAGCCGCAAACGGTGCCTTCACCGGCAACCACTATAGGCCACCTGAGCTGGGAGCGGGGGGCGCAAACGCCGCCTTCCACCAGGAGAGGGGCAGAACAATAGCAGCAACAAACTCAAAGAACCGGCACAACCGAGTTGGCCGCTTAACATAGGCAGGTTACAGATGCCGGGAGAGGGCTAGCAAACACCTAGCCTTCACCAACAACGTAACTATAAATAAACTGTTACTCACGTGCGGCGCACAGCACCGGGAGAAGGAGCGAGCCCGCTGCCTAGACCGGCGCTTGTAACAGCTTGCAGTAAACTTCATCAGCCGAGGAAAAAAAAGGTTACAGACCTCTCGGCGGAGTTCGTTGCGGTCTCTGAAGGGCGAGTAGCTCGCAGCTTCGACGGAACGTCGCGAGACCACCAGCAGCAAACAATGAAGTAATACTATGGTTTGGAAATTCGTCTCGTATGCAGACGCGGTAATACCTGCGAGCGAGAAGATGAAAAGGAACTGATCTGCTGATGTTACCGGAAGATATAGGCTCTCCCTTGGTCAGCAGAGGGTCACGAGTGACTTTGTTGGTATAAACACTCGACCTGCGCATGCGCGAGATGTATCATTCAGTGCTTGAAAGCACCGCCTCTGGCGGTCAGTAAGGATGAAATAGAACTCAATATTGTTGGCACCATGGGAAAAAAGAGCACGCAGGTTTGAGCTGTGTTTATTCACCGTGTTCAGCAAATCTCTTGCTGTTCACTGAGGCAATCACAAGGTGAGAAGTCAGAGCGGTGTCACTGGCTCTGTGGGACATTTACTGTGTGCACTGTGAGGTCGCAGAGCACGCAAAGTCATCATAATCTAAAATGAAAAAGTCCACTAAATCAAAACTATAGAAAGCTGCTGGTATAAACCCCCCCCCCCACACACACAAATTTTAAGCCAGAGTGTTATACATCCAACTCATAATTTGCTAAAATGAAGTAAGCGTCAATATAAGCAAGTTACATTTCAGAACACTGGACATATCAAGAGGTAGCAATGGCTAAAAATAAATCATACAATAAAATAACAGTAAACCATTGTTCAGCAGAAGTCATTCAAGGTGCAAACCAGAGAGTCAATGATGTGTCAGTGCAATGATATGTCATTTTTAGCTTTTTGGCCCAGAGCAAAGCAACAATGCTGTCAGGACACAAATTGTCAGATTCAGCAACTGGATAGCAAGCTGGCCACCAAGGTCAGGAAAAAAAGTTAATATTTGTGGGGAATGTTTAAGACCTGATCTCTTTGAGCTGTCTGATCTATAATTCATGGATGGTGCAAATTATTCAGTCACAGCACTTTAAAGCCAGAAGGCCCAAAGACACGGTGGGAATGTCGAATGTCATAATGTGAAGCTACCATCTATTAGCTCTAAGTACCACAAATATCGTTAATCTGCTCGGATAAAGACTTATGAACTTAAATGAACCGCCCAGGATACAGAATGTTTTTTTTTTGGTTTATCTATTTCCAAAGAAAAATATATATAATCGAACATCTTCTATAAGAACTTACTTTGTACTTTCCTACAATGAGCGACCAAATCCTGGATTATGAGGTAAAGTGCAACACTTCTAAGCAAGTCTATTAAGGCTCATTTCATTGAAGTGCATTTCTACTACACTTTTGAGCTGTTTTATGTTGTAAGAGGAAGCATTATGTCCCTTGAGGAAATCAGTGCAGAGGGAAATGGCGGTGTCTCCACTATGGGCCCTTTCAAGTACTTCCTGGGGAAAGTCTGGACCACGCTGATACATTGTGACCCCTCAGTGCACGCTTCATCATTCCATACAGTTTCCTCAATATTACTCAGTGACTGTTATTTAGAAAATCAGATACCGTTTCTTTTCTAAACTTATTCAACATGATGTATGGTTCAAATAATTGCCACACGTGGTCATAGTCCTGCTTATTGGTCTGTTTAGATCTGAGTTTAGCAGCATAAAAGACGAGGACTCAAAGCTCTACTTTAGTCATTTTCATCCTACACTACACTATTAAGCCTGCATGATGTAAATGTCGAAAAATATTTGGTTAAATGCTTCTGAAGAATAGTACACTTGCATGTAGAATCAGTCATGCGGGCTAATTTCTGTTTCATCTACAATTGTCTCACACAAATGTGTGGGATAAACTTTTTTTTTCTATGATAACCCACATATCACCGCCTTTGTTTTGATGAATCCCATATGACAAATGTCCTTCCTTTGCCGTGGCAGATGTCCAAACTGTCCATATAATACAAGTGTCTTAAATAAAAAAAAGAAAAGAAAAAGGTTTAAAAATATGCGGGCAGCTTGAGCCACGAAGATAACATGGCTTTTACATCCTCTCGTTTAAAATGGGGGAGAAAAGCTTTAATTGTGCACTCCTTTCATTTGCTTTCTTTATGTAACAGGATCAGGCAGATGGTGTTTGGGTAACAGGGACCTTACATGACTTTTCTCCACTCTCATAATCATCCGTGTCAGAGTTGTCACCACATTGTTGGAGTGTAACCATGCAGATAAACATTTAACACCCCAAAAAACAAGTTGGATCACAGGCCACTGCAGAAGCCAAAGCATGGATGCCTCCAGCTTTTCTGTTGAGAGTTGTTGGCTTTCATGTCATTTCTCTTTCATCCCTGTTTATTATAGCACACACAAATAAAAAATGCACAGGTCATCTTATGTAACACAACTTGTGTTCCAGGCGTGAAAGGCAAGCTGCTTGCAAACAACAGCTGCATTTGATGCAGCTTTGCAGCACTGGGCCGCAAACTGCAGACCCCGGCTCCATAAAGCAACATTAACAAGCCTGCCAGGCAGCAGAGTTGGCGCTCTGCAAGTACTGGAGTGTGCGAGTCCAAGCCCGAGTGTACGTGCGCGCTGTGGCTGTGGCAGCGGTGTACGGCAGCATGGCAGACTGCAGTGCATACAGTGTTGAAGAGGCGGGGTTTGACATCTCGGCTCTGAAAACATCTCTAATCCAGTATTTCAGGTGCCGAAGTCGACCATTGCTCACTACCGCCGCTCGTCAGCGAACTGCAGCGGAGACGGAGCCGCTTCAGACCGGAGGATCGCAAGTGTACGGACGCGGCTGTTGTGTCCGGAGTGGAAATACGGCTTGAGAAGAAATTATACTAAAACCAGAGAGAGTGAAGTTTGAGCGCCACACGGCAACACGTCTCAGTCTGGTCGGCGGAGTAGTTTCCCAGCGTCTCTACCTTGAAATACATTTAACTAGAGACTCACTTGGCTTCTCGGCTCCTCTTTCCACGAAACTCAACCGAAATCCTCAAACTCCTACTCTGTCCACATTAAAGGATATTACCTCTTTTTTTAAAAAACAACAACAACATTTTATTACTCTCTTGGAGGTGAGTGTCTCTTTATGGGAGTTTGACGCAAGTAGTTGCTGAAACTTTCCTTGCTGGTGTTTTGCGGCGTTACGTGGGGCGGAAATATAGGCGTACCTGGAGTTCAGGTGAAACCAGGTAGGACCTAGCGTTAGCTTCTGTTAGCATACTTATCAAGTTTGAAAATGTGGCGTGAAAGATGTTTAAAACGCAAAGAGAGTTGTTTTGTCCGTTTTCGCTATTTGTTTTTTTCCAACTTCATGTCTGTGTTTTCTAAAAGTCTGTCGCAGTGTTTACGGCCAGCTATGGTACTGCTGCTGCTAATAATATATGCAGCGTCACAAAATGATGGTTTAAACGAAGACTCATCTCGTGTCTATCGTTTAATTTCACACAATATCCGCCTAAAATAGTGTCTGTTAACAGGCACGACAATAAGTGTTTGGAGTAAAAATGATGAACTTTCCTGTCTCGGTATGTCCTGTTGCGTTATGATGCGTTGAGAGAGGACTCACAGTTGCACACCTTTTTGGACTTGGAAGAAACACTGACGTTTAAAGCAGCTCAAGCAGCCTCACCGGAGGCTTCCTGTAAACTTTTTTTTTTAATTTATATTTTTTTATCCCACTTTAATTCACTCCAGCAACAAAAGTCCTGAGCAGCAGACTTCAGTTTCAAGCACAGTTGTGATGAAACGGTGAGATCATCATCTGCGCTCATCCTTTACGCTGATGTTTTTGGAACATTTCCATAGGTACTAACGCTCTGAAAAACACAAGGGAGGCATGCTGAAGAACCAGTTTAAGCTGAAGGAGCAGTCCTAACGACCGAGACACGGGTGTTGTATTTTCTTGGAACTGTGCTTTTTGTTCCCCCTTTTTCTCAGTAAGAAATGGGTGACTCAGTGTGGCGTTGGCGACCTGTTCGGTGTCACAAGGCTGAAAAGGGTGACCGTGTGTTGGAGGGTGGCAAGCTTTTGCACAGGAAGCCCACACAGGAAATTATCTTTGCATTGTTGCCCAAAGGCTTGAATTACGTCTTTAGGGGATTTAGCCTAACCCAGTTAAAGCTGCAGTCTGCAACTCTTTTTCAAGCATAATGCCTGGAACTGTCCGGGGATTCTGAGAGTAGTACATTAAATACCCCAATACAAAAAAAAAAAAAAACGAGTTCTCTAGGTCCCCTATATGTCCCGCTAGGTCCCTCCAAAGCCAGCAGGTTTGTTTACAAAATTGCAGATCGGACCGGTAAAAGGTAACCAATCAGGTTACGAGCTGGGCTCTGCTGCCTGTCAGTCACCGATTGTGCACGCGCGATACAAGGTAGGCTCGTCCCCACGCTTATTTATCTAGACTATTGAACTTCATTACGGGCTAGTCTACTTACTGTGTCTTCCATGATCGCAAATGACAGGTGAGTTGATGAATGAGGAGTCGTGTACGCGCATCTGGCGTGCACGTAGACGTGCACGAGTTCTCATGTGTTTTGATGGGGCGGGACAGGAAGTTGAATAACTTTTTATTTTTCGGTTAAAAAATAAGCATTTCTTGCATTTTGTTACTACGGAGGTCACCGTTTTCAACTTCAAGCGTTCTGATAGATCATGTAAACTCTTAAAATGCCAAAAATTAGGACTTTACCTATGACAACAACAAATCCTGCAGACTGCAGCTTTAAGTTCCACTGTTATTTTAGGGGTTTAGTATGCAGGGTCATGTCTTATTACTGCTTACTGTGCATGCAATGGCTGCTTGTGTTAATGCCTTTCCAAATATTAACACTTTTGTGTGTTTGCTCAGTGCCAACGCCTAATAAAATTGATCAGACGGACAAGGAAACTGTGGAAGGCTGCATGTTAAGTTCTAAGTGTTACAATATTGTGTCAAGTCGAGTAGAAATTAGAAAAAAAAGAGATGAATTCATTTTTATGTTTCACACATGAGGTAGACTTCTAAGACATTTGCGTGACTGCATCCGCACAGAGGAACATATGTTACAGGGTGTAAAGGCAATATTAACACGTTGAAAATGTTCATTTGCCTTTTGCCAAATAGCATGATAGTGATTTCATGATAGCATGATAGCGACGCCCCCCCAATTCATTAGGAGCCTTTTTGCTTTTCTCAAGCACAGGCATGGCTTGACCGTAATCATTTTCAGATCCAGCTAAAGGATTACAAATTGCTTAAGAAATGGTGTCTCAAAAGAAAAATCACTCGCAAAAGTCTTACTTTATGTTACGCCACACAGGCCAGAAAGTAGGGCTAAGGCTTTCGAATGTTAAACACTGAAGGAAAGACGTTTCATCAACACTGAAGGGTAACAGGACGCTTCACTGTCTGCGTGTTCCATGATGCGTTTCTGTTCTCACATCTCATAAAACGATGAAATGGTGTGACTCAATTTACCACAGATTGATTCATCAGCAGCTCTCGGCATTACCATATAAAGGAGATCAATTGAATCTTCCTTAATGGGGCTATCTGTCAACATATCGCTAATAAATAAATGATAGCATCTGACTCCCCGTGCTTTCACACCAAATTAGTCCACATTTTACAGATCTCCCAGGCTTGTCAAAGCTGCTGACACCTTCCACATGCTGGCTGGCTGCTTTAAGCGCTAGCCTTAGCTTTTTTCTTATGAAAAGGGTAAAAAAAAAAAAAGTCAGTCCTAGACTTGACAGGTCTGAGAAAGCCTTTGTTTAAAGAGGAAGACTGGACTTCCTGCATCGGTACTCAAGAGAGGTCAAAATGAAATAAATTCTTTTGTTTTGCTTGAACACAGAGTTGTTCCAAGGTTGAGACGATGCAGCTCGAGTGATTGTTTCTTTAGGTTTTAATCAGTTAATAATGAAGACATTAAGCAACAGTGTTTCCCTTTCCCTTTAGATGGATTTTAAATCAAGAGTGCTTCACAGGCACATATTATTAGGTTGCTCTGTAATTTCTGTGACCTTATCAAGAAACTATTTCTGAAGTTAGAGGTAGATGAAGTAGTTGAGTCATTTTCATGATTTTGTTTTATCTTAGATGAGCTGTTTTTATAGATTAAGATAGAAACCAAATTATTCTGGAAGTTACTCCCAACATTTTGGTCACACGGAGGTTCTTTTTTTTTTTGTTCACACTTACAGATTAGATGTGAAATATTGAAATACCTACATATTAAGTTATTCATGTTCCTTATGAAAATAGAAAAACAACTTCCCAATCCCTTGAGGGGAAAAATGCAATCATCGTTCTTATTCAGTGGAGGAAAAATGTGTTTGCATCATAATGACCTGTGATGAAGAGCACCCAAGAACAACTAGAATTAATCACCATTTGAGACTTTTAATGTGTAAAATGACAGCTGCACATACAGGAAATAGATATAAAGCATATTTGATATTTTGTCAGACGTGTGGCATTCCTAGTGGCAGAGGATTTATCGTTTTTACGCCGTTTTCAGTGTAGCTTTTTCCGTTTGAGCAGTTGGTGTATGTCAACCCACTGAATTTTACACTTGGCTGCACTTTTGACCTATTTTCCCCTTATCTCATAATAAACACGCACTGTTCCCGATGTGTCACTGTTGCATGCGATTGAACTCGGCCTTCGTCGTGTGTGTTTACGTGAGAGCGCCTGCAGCTGAACTGCAAAAAAAACAAAAACAAAACATTTTGTTGCTTATTATTATCAGCTGTGTCACGATTAACATGAAGAGAACTTATGTGACTTTACTGAACTGGTCCACAGAAACTCGTGTTGAGGTGGGTGTTGTACGGGCATAAGCTCATTATGGTTACATCACCGTATGAAGGTTTTATGCACAAACTCGTGTGAAAGGAAAATCAGTCTTGGGGAAACTGGTGTCATATCGCTTAGAGTTAAAACGGAAGGATGCTAACAGGCTTACATTGAACAATGATTTGAACCTGGATTCTTGACAATATTGTTCCTAGCCAGCTGAGTAATTTTCTCCATCTTGAAACAAGGAAGCAGATATTTCATATCTACATCCAGCTGAATTGGATGACGGGGGATCTGTTTATAATTTTTTTTTTGGAACAGTTCTTCTATTGTAAAATTGCCCAGCAGTATATGGGATACGGTGAGAATCTTTGCCGTGGAGACCGTGTGCTTTATTATTTCCAGGATTTCCTCTGTAATTATCCTCACAGGTACAGCGTATTGCCAATTCAGTCTTTTGTAAGTAAGCCAGTCCATGTCTAAAAGTGGACATACATCTTCTGTGCAGACGTTACATGGTGTCTGCAATGAAAGATCTAAATTTTTCCGAAGTCAGGCCAGTCCATATTACATATCTGTTTAAAACTTCTTCTTTTTTTTCCTTTTTTTTTTTGCTATTAACTCCCTGTGCTGACTTGCAGTCAGTCAGTGTCAGACAAAAAGATGAGATGATATCACTGCAGTTGGCAGTTTTTCAAATGCACCATTGTAATGCAGTTAAACTTCTAGAGATAAAAAGGCAGAGCCGTCTGGGCTGTTTGCTGTTGTCAGCATTGTCACATTACAAAACGTATGCTCGCATCACCGTCCATTCCTTTAGTTCAGCGTTGAATAAAGTGGGCACGAGGGTGGTGTGGTATTGTTTTCGCTGGCTGGTCAATGAGTGTGATTGGTGTGGCTGTTTGTTTGAGCCATACATGGGTGTTCAGTATAACTTTGATTGAGAAAGAAATGTTCTCATGCTCACCACTTTGAATTGGGCAACATGAGATTTGTGTTTCACTTGTTTTTCTTGTTGTTGATGTCCATGCCTTGTCAGGAGATGACTGGACGACAGACACATCCCAGCTTCTCGGGACACGTGATGTCCTCGGTGGTCAGCACAAGTGCATCGTACAGATTTCTATCTGCTGCCCCAGCCCTGAAACAAAAACAAAAACAACAGCTCTTCAGCAACTCTGAGCTTAAGTGATTGCTTTGGAATGCATGTTGCCATTGGAGCCCAGTTGCACGGTGCAGAGGCCGGGACTTTAGCGCGTTTAGTTGATTCATGTGAAGATGTTAATTCTGCTGTGTGAATACGGAACTTCAGGTTGTGACATTAACTGCTCCAAATTTGCATTGTGGCAACATCATCGTCCAATGGGGATTCCTGAAATTCCAGGACGGTAATGTTGTCCAGCAGGTTCAGGGTGAAACTTGAGGTGTTCAGGAGAGGAAGAGGACATTTTCATTGTGTGTGCTAAATGGGGCGTTTTTTTTTGATCCTCACTCATGAACAATAAAACGTTTGAGGTTTTCTTCGAGGCTAATCTTTTCAGGTGTTGGGGATTAAAAAAGGATGACTCACTAGTTCTCATTGTTGCTTCTCTTTATATCTTCGTTATTGGAGATTTGTCTGTCATGAGTGCGTTTTCCCATAAATGTCCTAAAACGAGCTTTGTTTCAATTTAGAAAAAAAAAAAAAAAAAAACTTGTAAAAATGCCAATAAGCCTTTCAAAAGTTCCAGGTTGGGACTATATGGATCACTTGAGGCATTCCTTAATGTAATAACCCCGACACAGCTTTCACTGCCTCGCTCAGCACAAACATGTTCATCCATCAAACCTCTCAAAGTCGTCTCTGTTCAGCCGTTCAATCCTGAGGTGCACAATGCACATTCACGGCAGATTTTGTTAGCGTTGCTCACTTTGTTGCTGAAGCTGCACGGGCTGGAAGTTTCTTAAATTGAACTGCATATTCAGTGTTATTGTCCTCTACAGCTCAACTTGTAATAGAAAGAAAAGAAAATGGGTCAGACTAGTCTTTCTTTGTGGCTCGGTTTATAGAAGAGTGACGGTGCCTGCCAAAGTAACTCACAAAAGAAACAAGTTCATGCAACAAATAGCTGAGTAATAACTTCACTTTAGTCTTTTGTCTTGATTCTATCAAACTCCACAAAAACTCCACTTTAGGTCCATAAATGCCGTCAGTTTGAGTCGGTTAACTGAGCAAAATGCCACAGACTGAACGACTGTTTGACTTTTATGATAGATATCTTTTTGATGTTAAACGGTACCAGATTAACTGGTAATGAACACAGTAGTTACCCTCCAGCAGAAGTCATGAATAAGACATTGAAAACTGAATGGATGGTGGATGATTACTGCCGATAGTGACAGCAAACCTTTTAGGCAGTATTGGGGATGAAGAGATTAAAAAACCAGGCTCCAATGAGAGAGAAAAAAAACAAAACCTAAAACAAGTTCGAGTCATGTTTACACGGATTATTTTCACTTTGAATGTCTTGGCCTTCAGTGTCACTGTTGTTTCGGAAATTGTGAAATAAATTTGTCTGCATGTTAAAATTCAACCTAGGTTGGACTGACTTAGTTTGACACACCTCCAGTGCAAAGGGTGTTTGTAAAAGTTAATGTATAAACTTTGTTGACATGTCTAAAATGTTCAGGCTGATATGAATGTGGGAGAATACATTTGAAACTGAAGCTTCAGATGCTGTGGGATTCTTTGTTTTTGAGGTATCGGTTAAATGTAAAATGTAACGCAGACCAGCAAAGTTTAAAAACTAGAAAACAGCCATAACTGACGATGATATCCAGATTAGCCTTACTGATCTCACTATGTCTCATTCTCTTTTGTTTTCTTCCTAAAACAGCCCGGCCACTTTTCCTGGATAAAACAAGCTTCTGAGAGGAATAGCTAACTGCAGCTGAGTGTCCACAAGAGCCTCGGCATCATGCAGCCAAACTGCAATCCCCTCTGAAGCAGTTGTGGTGCGTTGACCAGGTGTTTCACAAGATGATCGAGCCATTTTTCTGCATGACCAAAATCTATCTTTTCCGAAGTAAAAGACAGCTCATTATCAAAGGATTATCAAAACGAAGACTCGGACTGTAATTGTTTTTTTTCCTACGTGTGTTATTCCTCGCTCGCTCGCTCGCTTTTTTTTTTTTTTTTCCTGTTTAATTTAACAGATTTTCAAGTCACGCACAAAGTTAAAGGAGCTTCTCTGTGAGCTGCTGATATGGACTGATAGCCCATGTGTTGCAGGCTAGCCACTGCAGCTCGTGGAATAACTTAGCCTCAGACTGTTGGGGTATCATTCCCTCAGGGGCCAAGAGGCTCTGATCCCAGCACCAACCTGCCCTATCCTCCTGACAATCCCACCAGTCTAAAGGCAGACGTCACTAACCAATGGCATGGGTCAAGTTCTTCAGGAAGCCGGGAGGCAATTTGGGGAAATCGTACCAGCCTGGGAGCATGCTGTCTCTGGCACCCACCAAAGGACTGTTGAATGAACCGGGCCAGAACAGCTGCTTCCTCAACAGTGCTGTGCAGGTAGGACCGCCACAGTCTTGTAAAATTTCTGTTACATTGAACAGTGAAGGAAATAGAAATTGAACTGATTTCTACAAAGTGTAAAGTGAAATATGAAAACATTGCTCGGAGCATTTTGAAGAAAGTCATGAGGTCGGAACACGCAGCTCCAAAAGCTTTAGAAATGCTTGGACTCAACATGTCTCTGCAGCTGTTTTCTCCTGTAAATAGCAGCCGGGTAGTCTGAAAATCCAAATAAGCGATGCCTCAAAGTCAAGGAAAGCCAAGAGAAGATGGCAAATAATTTTCAGCTAAAAATGGAAGTGAGCATGAATAATGGAGGCCTGTAAGATCATGAGCACTTTTTTACAGAGAGCTGCTCATACGATTGAAGGGGTGCCGCACTGTTCTGCTGTGCAGACGTACCTGCACAAATAGAATCCAAGACATCAGGAGAAAACCTCTCCCGTTTCATTACCGTAGAATTCAGCATCAACTCGATGTGGAAATACTGAAAAGCCTGATAGATTTTCATAAACAAGCCCTGTGCACTGATCAAGTAAATCTACAGTGTTATGCCTGTAACGTTTGTTGAGTGGAAGGGTGGGGGAGGGTTTTTATTAAACAATTATCTCCAACTGTTACGCACAGATGTAAATCAATTGCTCATTTGGTTTGTCTGGAAGCCAGTGGCACAGGAAGCATTTTACTGGCAAAGTAACAAATGGATTTAGTTCAACTTCAGGAGGTTTTGGAACCAAACGTCACATCATACATGAACGTAAGAGCGTAAGGCCAATAGAGGGGGGCTCCTTGAACAAAATAGTAGTGTTGAAAATATACAAAGAAAACTACCTCAAGTGGTGCAGGATGTTTCGCCCTTGCCCTCACAGCTCCCGACTTAAACAACAACGGAAAAAAATCTGTCAGTTGACCTCAAAAGAGTAGCTTTCCAGCGCTTTCAAGACGGCCCAAGAATCTGACAGACTGGGAGCCTTGTGCAGTCAGAGTGGATAAAAATCCCCCAAACAAAAATGGAAGGAATCTTATTTGGCTATTAAAACTGTTTACAAGCTGTGATACTTGCCAAAGGATGTGTCTCAGTACTCAGCTTGCAGGGTGCCCAAAAAAACACCCAAAACTTCTTTAAAAAAAAATATATATATATACCGGTATATATTATTTGGACATTTAAGATTAGATCAAATCTATAATCTTTCAGTACAATATTGAAAATGTGTAAACTTCAACTTTATGTCCTTTGGAGATCAGTTCATCTCTCTAACACTTTTCCTTCCCCTAGTTAAATGTCTTCCGAGAATTGAACATGTTCCACCCTCTTAAAACATGACCATCATTTATTTAGAAATTTCAGAGCTTAGTCACTGTCTAAATTTACCCCAGCAGGGTGTAATAGTACTTGGAGGTTGCTTTAGACCACTGGAGTACCAGATGGAGAGATGATTCATGATAGCCGTCACAGTTAGGTCAGTCTCAAAGAGGATGGTGACTCAGAGGGCGAGACAACTGATGAGCTGGTCGAAGACGATCGTTACCCCTGGTTGTGTCTCTGTAAGGGAATAAGGACTCGCTATTTACTCTCACGTCCTTGTAGACTTTACTTGAATGGCCTAAATGCCATGCATAACAGAAGACCGAAGGATGTTTGATCGCCCTACATAATAAGACGCTTCCCTCTGGACATCCATCTGCCTCTAATCATTAGAAGTTGTTCTTCTTTTCAATGGTTATACCTATATGCTTGTTTGGTTTGGCCTTTAAGAAATGCTCTCATGGCAAAATGAGGATGGAAATTTCTTCTCTTATGCAGACCTGCTCCTCTATCCTTTGTGTTGTAGGTACTATGGCATCTGGACATCTTCAGGCGCAGCTTGAGACAGCTACCAGGGCACTTCTGTCTGGGAGACTCGTGTATATTTTGTGCATTAAAGGTATGATATGATCAGCTGCATATTTAATGTCTGCGAGCACAGAAAAGTAGGGGTCTGTCCCTTCTTGTCGTTGTAGGTGTGGGGCTCATCAGGTCACATAACCAGACTTTGTGCTTGGCAGTGAATGTGACAAAAAGTGCTGTAAACACAATATGCCATTGTCCATGTGCAAAACCACTTCTTACTCTCTTCTTCAGGGCATTTTCTCTCAGTTCCAGCACAGTCGGGAGCGTGCCCTGCCCTCTGACAACCTGCGTCACGCCTTGGCAGAGACCTTTAAGGACGAGCAGCGCTTCCAGCTGGGCTTCATGGATGATGCTGCTGAGTGCTTTGTAAGTTCCTGTGGCAACTCAGTGTCATGGGGGGGGGGGGTGCATGTGCATGTGCATGTGCATGTGCATGTGCATGTGCATGTGCATGTGCATGTGCATGTGCATGTGCATGTGCATGTGCATGTTTGGTGTTGTCCTGCCACACAGTTGGACTATTGCACTGCAACAAACTGTTTGGCGAGGTCACTGAAAGAGCTTCTGTCTCCCTCCCCTGACATCAACTCCTGCCACACTGGTGTTAAATATCATCATGACAGCTTATATAAGCGGCAGACTTGTGTTTGAACCCCTGTGTTTTTTTGTTGCCATATTACATTGCAAAAAAAAAAAAGAAGAAACAAAAAAAACTCGCCTATCTGCTTTTTGAGTTTATTATTTGTTGAACCCTTCCACTCACTAACTTTATACCCATACCAGCTGAACACGGATGTATTCTTATTATTCTGCAGTCATCGTTTATCCTCTCAGGAACTCCAATTACATTGTAACGGATAAACTGAAGACAGGCTCTAATGTGTCTGGCAGACAAGCAGCAAATGCTGTCAAAATGTTCTCGACCCCAAATGCATTTAAGATCAGTTTTTCACACATCACATTTAATCCTTGTAAAGATTCCCTGGCTTTGGTTGCTTAGTATGCAAATATAAGTGGAGTAAATTCATTATTTAATATGTTGTTACCTTTTTTTTTTTAAATAACTCTTGAAGTAGGTTAGAAGTTGATATCCTCTTGGTTGTGTTTTCTACCTTTGTCAGTAATCCACTCTCTTATGAAGCTGCTTGAATTTTTTTCCCCATTTCTCTCAGTCGGTGTCACAGGCCTCCTTGCTGTACACAATTTTTCAGTTCTGCCCATGAATTTGACTATTTTTTTAAAGTCCTTTGGATGACTACTTTAGGACATTAATCTTGGTCTCCTCAAGTGCATGTTGCTGTTTTTTTTCCACAATGCACTTTTAAGTGTACTTGTTGGCAGTAAAATACCCCCCACAGCCTGATGCCTTGCCTTGCATAACATCCATCCCTAAAATTAAAAGGTGGGTGATCTGGTAAAAAAAGAAAAAATATATCACTCGACAGTCCTTTGGTGTTAAAAAAAGCAAACCATCTCATATCTGATTCATAATTCTCTTCTATAGTTTAGTTGAACTCCTGACCACACGAGTAGTTGTGCATGTGGCTGCCTGGATACAGAAAAAATGTACTCACAAAACTGTGCACCTGTTTCTGCTCTGATTTCATTTTAAAAGGTCTGGGTGTGGGGATTCACAAATGTAGGCTACCCCATTTTTTTTTTTTTTTTTCTTCACTTTTTTCCTCCTGCATGCTGTCTTGTTTTGAATTTGGACGGCACCGTTGAACTGAACATTGTCAGTTTTTGCCAAATAGTTCGACTTTTAATCCAGACACATTTCTCAGAAAGTACATTCTTTGTGCTGACGTGTGGTTAGTCGAACTGCAGACTGGGAATATTTTTGGAGATGTAGTTTATTCCTTGCCGAGAGGCCTTTTCGGGGTATGCCAACACAGGACTAATTTTACTGTTGATCTACATTCATTTTCTACTCAGCATTTCATGTATCCTCACAAGCTCCTTGCTTTTCCTGGATTGATTTGCTATTTTGACATGAAAGTAGTGCTGAGTGTTAAAACTGCTGCGTGATTCCATGGTGATTTTACATGGATTCCATTGTTAGACTGATAAATGTTACCTTCAGGCTTTTGAAGTTGCTCCCAAGGATGAATCGGGCCTTTGCAAGTGCACAGTTTTTTGAGGTCTGAGCTGATTTCTTTTTTATCTTTTTCCATGATATCGAGCACAGAGGTGCTAAGTTTGAAGCAAGGCCTTAAAAGGCCTCCTCTGCTACACAACCTTTTATCTTTGTTTTTTATTCTCCAAGCCGTGACTTGATGGAATGGTGTAATAGTGAACTAGCTGAATAATATGCATAAACTGTTGGTTATGTTGTCTTTGTCACATATGAAGTACATGTCTTAAACAACTTTCTAACCTCATTTCTAAGAGGAATGAGGTTCCTGTGCCATTGTTTCCTTCTTTTGTGTCTAACCTCAGATCTTTATCCCACAAATCTCTTTGCCCTCAGGCATTCAACATGTATCGCACTGGCTTCAGTGTGCCTGTGGAGAGTTTATGTGAGTGAGTTGGCCAGTATCACATTAACAAGCTGTGAAGTTGAGCCTCTAACTTTGCAGGCCTACCCGGCAGCCTTAATATTTAATAAACTCACGATCACTCGGTAAAAACAGCAAGTAGTTAAAAAAAAAAAGAAAAAAAAAGAAAAAAAAAAGAAGCTTGTTTTTTTACAGGTTAACCCTCTCATGTTTACAAAACGATTCGTGCAATTTAACTAATGGAAATAAGTTGGATGGCGTTCAATGGAAAAGTGAATATTGGAGTAAATTGAGTTGCATGTTATTTGTCCCATGTCTGATAAATCCGATGTTCTGTCTCAGGAGAACATTCTGGAGAGGATCCACCTTCACATTGTGCCTGAGGAGACAGATGCCTGCACCTCAAAGTCTTGTATCACACATCAGAAGTTTGCTTTGTCAATTTATGAGCAGGTGAGTTTGGTGGTTTGAAAGCCTTTGTAAAGATTCTGATATTCAGGACAGTTTGGGTCTACTCATCTATTGAGGAGAGAAAAAGTGCTGATCTAAATATGTGACTTTCCTTTGGATATTTGTGTTTGCTAGCCTTTGCAATGGTGTGTGAACATCTGAACACACTCTTGGCAGTGTTAGGATTAAACAACACTCTCACACACGTGCACACATGCAGACAGGTACATGACTCACTGCCTGGGACAGTAGAAATCCAATCCATCATGTTTTGATACCGTGTTGCCCCCTGTGGAATATGGAGGGTGTTTCTTGTCAGATTCCACAGTGCTGCAGCAGCAGTGTCGGATGCATCCCAGATTGTGTACACATAAATTCCTCCTCAGCACATCACACACACATACACACACACACACACACCACCCTGCCCTGTGGCTCTGATGCCCGTCATTGACTTTGTCCCTGTCCCAAACCAGCACTATCTCTGAATCCAACAGATAATACGCCCTTTGGACTTAATCCCTTGCAGGCAAAGTTGGTGCATTTTTTTGTTCCCCCTCAACTTGAGGGCACCGAGTCCAGCAAACATCATCAGGCCCTAAATGAAGATTGTTATTATCCTACAGAAAGATAACATAAGAAATAACATAGCCTGATAGTGTCATTTGAGTTGAAGTCTTTTAAGAAAACTCCCTAAAGAAAAAAAAGTTGGCAGGAATATTATTGTATTAATTCATTTATTTTTAATGTGATTATTACTGATCTTACTCTCAACTCAATCATGTGATAATCTGTCCTTGGCAATGGTTATGCATGTCGAAATCCCAATTTTTGAGTGTATTTTCCCGTTTATAACTTTTTCCTTTTGTTTGTTACCCTCGGTTCACTGATTCTCCCCCCCTACAGTCTGTGTGCCGTAGCTGTGGGGCATCCTCTGACCCGCTCCCATTTACAGAGCTGGTACATTATATCTCCACCACTGCACTCTGGTAAGGGACAGACTGTTTAAAACATTATATTATCACATATGCATTATCACAAGCACACTTGGTGTTTTTACTTAAATCATCTTTTTGAATCATTATTTGTCTCTCTGTGCCTTCATTTTCCATGCCGAGTCATTCCTGTGCCTCTGCTAACAGCCCGTGTTTCCTCTTTCTTAGTCAACAGATGCATCAGCGTAGAGACGAGTCTTTTGGGGAAATGTTACAAGTAGCGAGTACAATTGGAGACCTTCGAAACTGTCCAGTAAGCGATCTTTTTAATCTGTTTTATTGTACAAATACAGTCAACATTGTGATCAGCTGAATTTGCTTTTTGAATAATGTTCTGGTCTTTTTTCTTTCAGAGCAACTGTGGTCAGAGGATTAGGATCAGACAAGTCCTCATGAACTCCCCAGAAATAGTTACCATAGGCTTTGTATGGGACTCAGATCAGTCAGATCTCACTGAGGATGTTATCCGCTCACTGGGGCCTCATCTCAGTCTGTCTGCGGTGAGCCTGCTTTAACCTATCATTTACATTTAATTTAGATTCCAACTAAATTAAAAAGGCTTAGTGAGGCTATCAAATCATCAGACATGATTAAAATTGTCAGTGTGGATTATTTATTTTTTTTTGTCTGTTTTTACTTAAACAACTATTTCAGAAAAATGCCGCCGCCTCTCTGATTGTTTGAGGGTCAGTTTATTTTGCTGCACTCAAACATATGTGGGAAATAAAGTGGGGATTTATTTCTCTGTAAGTCTGGGCTGTTGCATAAGCATTTAACGCCCAGTGCCCAGTTGGCCCACGCTGCTGATCAAAAAGCCCCCGCTGGTCTCGGTCAGCCTCTCCCCTCATCTTTGTGTTTACGTGTGTGAGCATGTCTGAGACTGGGCAGATGAAATGTGTTTGAGGCTGCTTTTGTTGTTTGGGTTCAGGCACGGTTGATTTTAAAAAAAAATAAAATAATAAACAAAAAGCCAAAATGTACGGACATGTTTCCTGATTTAATTATTTTTTTTTCATTAAGTCTTTCTGCACATTTCCACAAACAACTTCCCAGGCAAGTTGGCAAGTGCTAGCTATAATGAGACTTGAGTCATAAAATATTCCTCAGTGGCCCTTTTCAGTGGTCCACTTAACTCTGTGGATGCACAAGCAAAAATCAATCATCATAGTTCAGATCAGGACACACATTGCATAACTCTTTTTATTTTTATTTTTTTCTTTTAATTGAAGTAGTTGAAATGCTTATGTCATTTCCAAAGCATACAATCAGAAGAATTTGTCAGACCCACAGACCACATTAGTCACAAAGGCCTGTATTCATTAGGGTGCATTTCATGTGACTTTACTGGGTGTTGAAAGGGATCCCTCCACCCCCGAGATTTGCTTTGAAATCTGTTTTTTGAGAGTATCAGGGGGAGACAGAGAACTGGTTGTTCAGCAAACATGGAAGAGACTATTCACCATTTATTTTTCTTGTGTTAATTGTAAAAAAAAAAAAAAAAAAAAAATAAGATTAGTAAGTACAATATTTTGCAAAGATCTGCTGTGTCTTCACTTTTTCCAGCCAGCCCATATTTGCTCAGATTATCAAATCGGTGCTGGTCAGTTCCATCTGACTATGATCTATAAACAGATGGAGCAGTTGATTTCTACTTGTCATTTGAATCATTCACTTGCCTTCCTGCTTACATGACTGATGCAGATGAATAATTGGTGTATAAATATTTTATCTTTGCATGTGTTTGTGGCTACAGCTTTTCTACAGAGTGACAGATGAGCACGCCAAAAAAGGAGAGCTGCTGCTCGTGGGAATGATCTGCTACTCCAGCCGCCACTACTGTGCCTTCGCTTTCCACACCAAATCTTCCAAATGGGTCTTCTTCGATGACGCGACAGTGAAAGAGGTGAGAAAATGTGCGCCAGTGTTGAAGTCATCGGCCAGTTTAACGCCAATCATCTAGTGTGCTGGTTATAGAAGAAGTCGTTCCAGCTTCTGCTTTCAGATTGGATATTTTTGGATTTTGAAGTTTGTGGCAGACAATATAAGCTGTTTTTAAGATTTAATAAACACCTTGGTTATGGTTCCATAAATCTGGTTCAACACACAATTTCTTGTGAAATTCAAAGCATGGCTAGCAGTCGACCCTCGTGTTTTGACATGGAGTTCTTTGTAGCAAACGAGGATAATGTTGGACTCCCTGAGGATCTTTTCTTGTTTTTCTAAAAAGTTGACAGTTGGGGCATAAACAATTATTATTGTCAAGAATGTGTTGTTATAGGTCAATTAAACATAGCCTGTTTTACAAGCAGTCACCCAGAGTAGCAGTGTGCAACAGCGGCCACATTCATTGCTCATCGTGGCCCTTTCGGGCCTATGTATATATGTCTCTGTGATGCTGAGGTCAGTGAAAACGCCATTCACTATTTCTACTACAAATCCCCAATTCTGTTGTCACAAAGTCCTGCAGTATTAAAGTGGGGCTTAATCATTAAAGATCCTTTAATGGATCCCTTTGCTGGTTTAAAAGAAGTGCTCGGTGCTAAATCGCTGTGTATTTGAGTGCGTGCTGTATGTTTTTGTGAGAAAGTGTTCTTATCTTATTTTTTTTTCTCTGCTTTTTTGGCTACTTTGTGCATACACAGTACACCAGCTTGAAATCTCCAAGCTCCATCCATTATCTCAACTTTTCCCCGCCTGGTTAATACATTTTTCATTATATGTACATGTGAGCATGTGTTTTGTCTCGGATCCTCACAATTTTCTCGGGGGCTTTGGTGCATCGGCTGGCTTGCTCTGCCTCCATCCATCAGCAGCTTGTGCTGTGTGTGCAATCCCTCCCTCCCGAGATGAAGGAGCTACAGTATTCAGCTCTCCTGCCAAGTGAATACCTGGATCGTCACTTGCCAGCATTTCTGCGTCTCCCCAAACCTCAGCCTCTGAGTGACGGCTGCATTATAGCTCAATCACTGCTTTTCCAGTGCATAAAAGTTTCTTTTATTCACGAAGTTATGAGCACAGTAGCTCTGGTTGGCTGGTGTGGGGGAGTTTCTCTCTAATTTTTCTTGTAACTGACTGTATAAAAGACACATAACACTTAAAGCTGCAGTCTGCAACTCTTTTTCAAGCATAATGTCTGGAACTGTCCGGGGATTCTGAAAGTAGTACATTAAATATCCCAATACAAAAAAAAATGAGTTCTCTAGGTCCCCTATATGTCCCGCTAGGTCCCTCCAAAGCCAGCAGGTTTGTTTACAAAATTGCAGACCGGACCGGTAAAAGGTAACCAATCAGGTTACGAGCTGGGCTCTGCTGCCTGTCAGTCACCGATCGTGCACGCGCGATACAAGGTAGGCTCGTCCCCACGCTTATTTATCTAGACTATTGAACTTCATTACGGGCTTGTCTACTTACTGTGTCTTCCATGATCGCAAATGACAGGTGAGTTGATGAATGAGGAGTCGTGTAGGCGCATCTGGCGTGCACGTAGTCGTGCACGAGTTCTCATGTGTTTTGATGGGGCGGGACAGGAAGTTGAATAACTTTTTATTTTTCGGTTAAAAAATAAGCATTTCTTGCATTTTGCGACTACGGAGGTCAGCGTTTTCAACTTCAAGCGTTCTGATAGATCATGTAAACTCTTAAAATGCCAAAAATTAGGACTTTACGAATGACAACAACAAATCCTACAGACTGCAGCTTTAAGAGAAAAAGTCATTATGAAATTGTGCATCAGTTGTGACTATTTTAGGTGAATAGATCAGAGATTGTCTTTATGTTGCCAACAAATATAATAGTATTAGAATAATAAAAAAAGATAAAATACATTTGGCAATCTGAAAATCCTCCATTAGATGGAGGAAAACTTTTGAAAAGGCAAAGCTGCCTTGAAAAGGCAAATCTGTCCAAAAGTCCTACCTCTGGTAGATAATGAATATTGTGGCTGACTCGTATAAACCGGATTTAAAAAGTGACAGAACTGTATCTATTTTCCCTCCGTCCAACAAGCGTCCTTCATCGCGGCTTATGTGTAACACTCACACAAGAAGTCTGTATGTTTCTTGAAGCACATATTGTGTTTGCTGCATCTCCTTTTGTCTCTTCCATGAACAGGCATCGGCCCTTCTTTAGCTCCTATTTTAACTACCTCCCCGCCCACTTCCTCCTTCCTTCTCTCCCCCTGTCATTTGCTTAATTAGGGAGTGCAGAAGCATCTGTTAGCCTGAAGCCTGCCCTTGCGGCACCTTAATGTCGAGACAGGCACCACACACGGCTGAACTAATGCGATTTTGGGATTTGATGCGTTTATATTTATGGGAGAAAAAAAACGTAACTCATCAAAAAGGTAGATTTTGAACAAATTTCTGTCAGGTAAGACTTTGTGATGATGCCACCGGAGCTTGGGATTGGTTGTTGTTTTTTTTCTATCTCTCTGCCTTTCACAAATATGTTGGATCTCGAATGCAACACCAATGATCTGGTAAACCATCTGGGGTAATTTTGAGATAGATCCCACTTTATAAAAACTTTTAAATCATGAGGTTTCGTGACTCAGAAGGAGGTTTGATGTTTGTTTGACCCTTTATTAAGGTAGATAACCAACCTGTCTAATCTTTAAATCTGGATACATGTTCTTCGAAGCCTTTTAACCCTTTTATTTTTTTTTTTCAATTTGCTATAGATTGGCTCACGATGGAAAGATGTGGTCAGCAAATGTATCAAAGGTCACTTCCAGCCTCTCCTTCTTTTTTACTCCAACCCTGATGGGAGTGCCGTCACCAAAGAAGATGCCTCAAGACCAAACAGCAGCCAGTCCTACGACAAGTCCTCCATCAATGGAGAAGTGCATGGTACGATTTATTCCATCGGTGTTATTTTCTTGGTTCTGTATTTGTTTACCTTCACTTTTAGTAGAATGAGGATCCTAATGACCACAAGCTTGAAGGTCACGATGGTGACACTTGCAAAAGGTCAGTAGTTTATCAGATTAGCCCAAGTGTTGATTCAGTGTCCTTTTGTGGAGATTACTGTTCCCTTGAGATTCATTTATCTTCTTTAGCAGGACTGCTATGCTAAATGTATTTTTCGGTGCGTTCATTTGCTCTAATCACATCCCAAGTGACCCATTTCATCGTAATATCCTACCATAAACCACCAATTCAAGTATAGCTGAGCTGTGCTGCTGCCTCTCTTCTACATCTTTCTAAATGTTACTGGTTCATGGTGTGGAGGAAGGAGGAAGGAGTAGCAGGAAAACCAACAAACAGCTACCAGCTGGTTGAATGGAGCATAAAGTTTAGCAATGAAGCGTCTGTCTTCAACTAGTTTGCCTTCAGATTTCAGTTTGATATCTAAAGTTTGAGTTGAATGTTTGGTTGGTGAGTTAAATTGGGACTTGCATATCTTCTTTTGAATACATTAGAACTGTATTTTAAAGTTTAAATTCTAAAGTCGGACAGGTTGCATCTGCTGCCAGTCAAATGATAATTTGTTGATGACAACAGCTAAACATCTTTGGTGTTGGGATTATATATCCATGGATTTGTGTGGTTGGGAGGATTTTATCCCCTTTAAAGATCCTCCTCTATCTCTCCCTGCTGGCTGTGGTCCAGCTCCAGGCTGTGGCAGCTGCTCACAGTCGCATCAGGACTGACTAAACTAGATGACTCTCCCATAACCAAGAAGAGCAGTGTCTGATTCAGTTTCTGATGAAGTATCTATATTTACTGATATACTAATGTGTATATATCTTGCAAGTGAAGGAACAGTTGCTGTGTTTTTCTTGAAAGAGGGACAAACCAATTTGATAGATAAAAAAAAATCTCTCTCTCTCCTGCAGGCCTTGAGTTTCCAGTTTCGGTCCCCAAGAAGCTGGACCTCACCAGAGAGAATCTGAAAGCTGTGCTGGGCCACGACTCTCACATAAAGAAGACTCCTTCGACTCTCAGCAGGGGCAGCGCTCAGACCAATGGAGGACGGGGACCAGGTAAATATATGGACCAGTAACTGAAGAGAATTGCCAGTGGGAACCAAGTCTTTTGGACAAGAACAGCCTTCTTAGCACATTGGAGACTGATCAAAAGAAAAACATGGATTTGAAAAACATGATTTAAGAACACAGTCTTTCACAGTGAACAAGAAAACACTACGTGGTAGGTTTGCTTTTTAGCCTCGAAAAGTTGCTTGTTGTAGAGACTGACGCAACCAGAGGATGAGATAATTATGTTTTAGCTGCTAAATTCAATCTGGGCATATTGGTAATACGGAAGGGATTAGGTTCCCTTTTTGAGGAGAACGGTCACAAAGGGCTGCCTGTTCTGTACAAGCATAAATGCGAGTTTACAATGAGTTATTGTCTCTTCTGTGCGATTATTGCATGTTCTGTTTTTGTTATCTGGTGGTGGGAAGTTGTGAATGTCCTTGAACTTTTTTACAGTTGTTTTAACTCCGTTGAACGCTGTTGCAAA
Source organism: Odontesthes bonariensis (assembly GCF_027942865.1). Lineage (NCBI taxonomy): Eukaryota > Metazoa > Chordata > Actinopteri > Atheriniformes > Atherinopsidae > Odontesthes > Odontesthes bonariensis. The sequence goes on along the minus strand of NC_134524.1, from coordinate 13,251,134 downwards.
GGAATGCCGCAGGGCGATGAAATGTCAGCAATTGCTCGCAGCTTTCAGGAGTCGCAAAGTTGAATTTGAAATTGCATCGTGTTTTGATATTCCTGCTTTTTACACCTGAAGAGAATATTGAGTCCCGAAAGTAAAGCCACAAATACCTGAGGTTTTGTTCTCTTTCCAATGTTTATATTTTGAAGCCATCAACACGGCAGTATGATCATGTTTTCCAGGGCTATGACTAATCATGGCATTTCTGAGTGAATGTCTGCCAGAGACGGGGCACAGAAGCTTATGCATGGCCTCCCTGCTGCATTGCCCCTCATGTAGCAGAAAATCTACCGTGTACATCATTACAACAATGTGCTGTACTTCTGTCAAGACGCTCAGCACCTGCTCATTGGCCCAGGGCTGATGGGGACTTAGAGACAGAAAACAGTCACATGGAAAAGCAGTTAGTGGCAAAAGATACCTCTGTCTAATCTGAGATTAAAATGTGCGAAAGACTTGACTTATCTTTGCTTTTTCTAGTAAAAACTGGCACCAGTGATCCCAAGAGTCGCCTCAGGGAGATTTCCAAAGAAGTTGCCCATAGAGCAGGAGAATTACGGGGAATGCATTCATCCAGAAGAGATGCTGATAGGAGTGGTCAGCGGAGGCCGGACACACGCCACAGAGGTGGGTTGCTGCAGTTTGTGGATCTATAGGATGCTGGAGGTGCAGAATGTCACATGTGCATGAGGATTGACAAGGGTTGTGATTCAGAAAGCTAGCCTTCAACTTCCTCAGCCCTTATGTAACCTTCAGTTTTAGAGCAATGTGTCAGAAAGGGGATTTAATGCTGACATCTGTTGGAGCCAGCCTTGATCTTCTCTCTCATCGTCAGAGCTGTTGGTTATCCTCTCTGTAGTCTACATTACTAACAAATGAATACAGCAACAACTAAGCAGATAAAAGCAAGGGAGATGAAAGCTGCAAGTTTAAATGAAGGGTAAATTTAATTGCAACATTGACGTCCTGCTACTTTCTCATAAACTTTCTCTCTTACATCTCGATTTGCTCCTTTCATATGCCTTTATGACAGCATTTCTTTTAACTAAGTATCCAAGTTAGGATTATGAAGAACAATTTATAACATACAACAAATCCACTGTTTTGGCACAGGAAACTGGTGTCATGGCTGTGATGAATAACTAGAGAGGCTAGAGAGACACTGCATGTAACATTTGTAGCTCATGCCCGGGCAAACAGTTTGGTAAAAAAAAAAGAGGAAAAGAAAATTACAAACACAGCACTCAGTAGAAATCTGAGCAGGTGTGTCGCTTTTATTGAATGTTGAGATAAGCCAAAGGAAGGTTTACGTGACCACTAGCTGTATTGATTTTGAATATTTTACAACCCCCAAGAGTTCTTGGACTCTTGACAACCTGGACTTGGCAGAGGAAGCTCTTAAAACACTTTGGTAACTTACAAATAAGGACAAAATTTGCACAGCTATGTTTGAAGTGATTTAACAGTGACTCACAGTCAGCAAAATCAGAAGCAGTAGGAGCCCAGTATCTTGCTGGCTTATAGCCGAGGACTGACAGTTATATGAAGTACTAAATTCACTTATTTTACACTCAACATATCAGATTTTGTCAGCCATTTAGATGGTAACGCTCGTACAATTCATACGGGCTTGCTGTCAGCTTAAAGTAAAAAACATATGGTCTTGAAGGTCCTTTAAAGTAGTGCTTCCATAAAACCTGAATGGCGCTAGTTCGTATGTGAATTTTGAGTATTTTCTCCTCACTGTAAAGATAATTGTCAATCCAAAATGAGTCGATTGTCTTTTTTATTTAAAAACACACGAGTGCTGTCAAGTCCTATAATTGTAAAACTTTTATTATGGGAAGACACACGTGTAGCACAACACACACACATTTGCACACATCTTGATTTCAACACAAAAACACCACATTTTGTCATAGGAACTCGGACGTTTACACATGAACTGTTTTCCCTCTGTGCACACACCATGGAAGAAAATTGACTCCCGGTGGCTGTAATTTACACCTTCCTGTCATGTGAAGACATGAATGCCTCTAACTCTGCTGTCGTCATGCCCTTCCCTCACTTTCTGCACAGCCCTCTGTGTTCTCCGGCACAGCTTTGTGTCTTGGTGTCATGGTGTCAGTGTGGATCCATTTTCAGCTGTGTTATTTATAACATGTCCTTTTGGCTTCAGGTGTGGAAGGAAAGCAGTGGAATCAGATAAAATGTCATGAAAAGTCACTGTAAAGTTGTAGAATAGATCTTATTTGCTTACTTACTGAAACACATCTTTATTTTCACATATTCTTGTAGATCAGTTGGAATTTTGGAGAGGGAGGAAAAAAAGTTAGATTTATAACATTTTTCAAGTTCTGAGTTAAAACACTCATGGAAACTCTTTTTTTTTTTCTTTTCTTCTTCTTCTTCCTCAGATTCAGGTCAGGATAGGACCTACTCCCGCTCTGCTTCCCCTCCAGAGAGCGGCTTCAAAAAATACCTAGAGACACGACTGTACAGCAGCCAAGGAAAAGGTCCCATCCGGACTGAGCGAACACCGCAGCTTGGTGGCCGGTCCTCTCACGAACCATCTCACTCCCACTCTAGGGTCCAAGTTCTACCCAGTGGGCCCACTATAAGAAGTGGCCATCACAGCCGGAAAGTAGATCAGCTCTCTAACGGGTATGACACTGACAGCAGCCAAGACTCCCGAGAGCAAAATGGAGGGAACAGCCGCAGTAGATCCGGTCGTCCGTGGAGGCCCATGCGGGAGGCGCTGAATGTGGACAGCGTTTTAAGCAGCGTCGACGGTGGAAACCCAACAAGTGAAGAGCGAAGGCACCACAGTCCTCGGAGAAGACCCAGCAGCCAGTCGCCGTCACGTGACAGAGAACGAGACAGAGATTTTTCATGGGGAGGGCGGGAAGAGCACAAACCCAAGAGCCTGATGACCATCTACGAGGATGAGCAGAGGCATGAAACTGGTGGCAGCCGGAGCTCACTGGACTCGGAAGGTCGGGGGGGCCACAATGACAAAGACCTAAGATCTAAGAGCTCGGCAACTCTTAAAGTGCGCAATGATAACTGGAAATTCCAGAGAACTGAATCCGGATATGAAAGTAGTGACAGACTTAGCAATGGCTCTGCAAATCTTGACTCACCTGTTGTTGACGGCGTTTCTTCCAAGGACCTCCGGCCCATACCTGAGCTGCATCTGATGAGGTAAAAGAACTTGTCAGGTCTTACGTCTTGATCAGCAGAGCGCTCCGAAACTCCTTAAAAATGCCTTAAAGGATAATAAAAATGAATGGCACACTTTTTCCATGTGATGGCAGCGTTTGAAGTATAACCTCGTGTCCCACAAATTTAAGGACCCGAGTCTCAGAAATGCTATTGTTAAATAATTAAACAACACAAAAAAAAAAAACGCTCTGAGAATAGCGAGACCCATTTGAAATCTACACAAGGCAGATACACACATCTCATTATTCCGGGCTGTCATTCATTGGCTTTATTGTGCTGCTCTTGTTTGGAGATAATGATCCAAACTAGCTGACAGCTCCTGTACTCGGCACGTGGAGCCTGCAGATGGCCGATTCCCCTTAACTGCGGCTGCATTATCTAAGCTTGTCTTTAATCATTTTAGCATTTGGTTAACAGGGGCTGTGACCAATTTTAGTCACGGAAATCACTGAAATTACACTCATTTTGTTTTGATAGCTTTTTTTTTTTTATCATTCTCATTGCAACATACCTTTTTAAAAATCTTTTATGATACTTTTTGTGAAGAATCTACAGGAGATGCAAAGCACTGTTTTTCTAAACTGAAATGCAGATAAAGGACTCGTTTTTGGTTTGTTTTTATTTATATATATAATTTATCACAAATTACAAATATATAGTATATTTGGGCCGTAATCTTCAGTCAGCCCCCACTCTTGCTCACAGCCCGTCTAATTTCTTCTGAACAACAGCTAAACAATGATTTAAAACAATGTTTTTGAACATGTGACATTTATTTGTGTTTTAGGGATCCCTTCTCTCAGAGAGGAAGTGAGGATTTTAGGCCAGACGTCTTGTACTCAGCATTTTCCACTGGTAAGTAACTCTCTCTGTCTCTCTTTAAAAAAACGGTTCATCCAAACGCAGAATGCGAACAGGTTGTTTTCATGTTGGTTCCTGAAAGCCCAAAGAAATGTATTTCTTCCTTATTATTGATGGAAGATTCAGAATTTGACAAAAGTTTGACCCTGACGACAGAGAAATGATCTCTCCGTTGTTGCAAAGACCTGCACCATTAAGATAGCACCCAGCGGTTTCCTTGATTTATTGTTCCATCGGGAGGGTTAAGGTCACAGCCTGATTAAAGGGATACAGTGTGGAAATGTGTGTGCTTTGACTTCTGACTGACTGGCCTTGACCCATTTTTTCTGAAGTAAAGTTTATCGTTTGTATCTTGTGAGAAAATGAACAATAGTATTCTTTTATTTAATCGGTTGCCTGCTGAGAAAAATGTAATTCTTTACTAACTTTTACATCCAATGGAAAAAAAATCTGTATGATGATGGAAAAACAAATGCAACAATGAGCTAACTATGAATCATGTTGTGAAGATATAATAATGTGTTTTTTTTTTTTTTTATCTTGTAGAACAAATGCAAGGAGATAAAAAATGACATGAGTAACACTTAGGGCTTTGCAGTTCCATTCTTTATCTTGAACATGATTGCTGATGTCGCCACAGGAAAAGAAGAAGCAAATATCTATTAAAGTAACAAATGCGGTGGAAAAACGGCTGATTAATTTTCTCAACAGGAGACACTGAATAAATCCTGAATCAGAGCAGACCGTTGCGTGAGCTTGTAAGACCCACCCAGCTGTGCCCTGCCAGGCTGAAAAATGCCATGACTGGAGCTGTCGGAAAGCGGTATTCAAACATGAGTCAAATTAAACATTTTTTTTAGCACTGCAGTTTGGTTTTTCCCCAGAGTTAAATGTCGCTTGAACAGAAGTACAGCGAGCTTGGAACCAGGAGTGTTTGTTTTGTTCTTGGCCTGTGAGCTTGGGCACTTAGAGTGATTCATGTGAAAGAATCTCTGGCAAAGAGACATTTACTTCTGTGGCAGACATTTCTGCTGTTAGTATTGCAGCGTTTATAAAACTGTGAACATAGATATATATATATATGTATATATATGTATGTGTGTATGTATATATATGTATGTGTGTGTGTGTATATATATATATGTGTGTGTGTATATATATATATATGTGTATGTATGTGTATATATATGTGTATGTATGTGTATATATAGATATATATATATATATCTATATATACATATTTAAATGATCCCTATAAAGGGCTGTCCATTGTTGTTGCTCTAATTTACTCACTGAGGTCCCCTGGTGTCTCTAAGGAGTCACAACAGTGTCTTGAGAGGATTAATTCAACCTGCTCTATTCTCTTGCTTGCTTTTTGATTTATATTTTACGAGACTTATAGCATTTGAAACATTTCCATAGATGTAAATTGACTTAGGTTAATAATAATGTGTCCAAAGTGGCAGTTCAGTTTTGTGAGACTGGCGGGAGCAGCAGATTTCAGTCGTCTTTTCAAAGAGGCTGATTACAGGGAACTGGTGGACCATATTGAATGTAAACAAGACAAAGAATTGGAAGATTGTGAATTTTAGGAGGGCCAAGAGTAAGCCAAACACTACCTCTATCCTTGGTGAAAAGGTTGAGCTGGTGGAGGACCACAGGTGTTCGCATAGAGGGCAGACTGGACTGTAATTGTAACACTGAGGCTGTCTACAAGAAAAGACAGAGCAGACTCTACTTCTTGAGCATGCTATGGTCCTTTGCTGCAAGAGCTTGAATAGCTTCTATAAGGGTGGAGGGGGCAATCTGCTTTGCAGCCATCAGTGGGGGCAGCAGCATCAGAGCCACTGACTCGAAGAAACTGAATAAACAGATAAAGTTGGGTGGCTCTGTGCTGGAAACTGCTCTGAGCTTTCTGGAGCTGATAGTGATAATAAGAATGTTTGCAAAAGCTGTTCAAAAATGATGGAAAATTCTGCACATTCAGTCAAACAGAAAATCGAAGCCGTCCAAAGATGTTTGATTTATGGGCACTTCAACCTACTGTTGCTACCCTCAACAGGATTCCATTAAAAAACATTCGAGAGGCGACAGTTGCAAAAACTGAGAAAATGTGTCCATAAATACTGTTTCGCAGCAGAGTTTGTTGCAACAAGGGGAAAAATCTGCATAATTGTGGTGAATTTCCTCCTTTATGGCATGAAAGGGCATTGCGCCTCCTTGAGTTGCTGTGTTGACAGCTAAAATGCTTCTCGTCCTAGTTGGCCTGTTGCTTCATCTAACAAGCCATCGACCGATGCAATAATAGTAAGTGTTAATGCCGTGGGATGTGTACACATTGCTGTTGTGGCATTTGGCTTCCTGTTTGAATGCCTGTGTCTTACTGACATGCACTGATATTTTAGATTTTTTGATATATTAATTGGTTGAAAACTCCTCTTTCACTGTAGTTCAGAGTTGTGACCAGCTAAGCAGCAAATAAGCCATTGAGTTTTTGTTAATGATGAAGAATTTGAACACACAAAGACAGCATAACTCTGGAGCACTGCATAAAGAGCGTAGAAAGCCTTTTTTTTTTTTTTTTTTTTTTTTTTTTGGTAGTTGTGATTCTAATTCAAACTTCTCATAGTAACTCTTTGTGCTGGAAGTGGCCCAACCCAGAGGCCTCTTTGTAAATCAGAACTGATTAACTACTCTGTTTTTATATGTAGAAAACATGTATACAAATGAAACCATTTATTTTTAATCCTGTTGACCTTGACCTTATGCCCTCCAGTTAAAATAAAAAATGTGAGGGGAATTTTATAGCACACCACTTACTGCTTATTGCATGTTTAGTCCGTGAAATCACAGTACATGGAGGATTTCCCAGCCAAGTGCAGGAGGCCATGCAAACAGCAGGACACTTTGAGTACATCTGTGTTGCTGGCATTTGCTGCAGTTGTAAATATACTTAAAAGACTCTAAACCGGAAGAAGCGATTAACATGACATTTTGAGAAAGTTTTAGTCATGATTTTTGTCTTGAAACTCTTTAGACTTTTACGGAACCAGACAGTCTCGTAAACCAGTAGCTGCTTTACTCTGCTGTTATCCAGCTATTTTCTCTTGAAAGCCCTCTACTGTCAACAGCGCCTGTGATCATAAAGACAGAGGGATTTTCTAAGAAAGCACCATAACCTGCATCCCTCTTTGTTTTTGAGGATCACAGTCTCGAAGTTGCTTGCCAACATTGCAGATCAGCTGCGTCAAATTGTGAATGCCCACGTGGACTCCACGGCTTAGAAATGAAATGGTGTTGTGGTGGGGATCTAAAGTCTGGAGCCTGACTCTGGCGTAATTGCATGCCAGCATAAAGGATTTAGCCGCTAATGCTTGGAGAGAGCACACAGAGGTGGGGAAAAAAAAAAAAAAAAGGTTGTGCTGACACATTACAGATGGTCGTCATACACGCTCTCTTGCTTGTCCTGTTAGTCAGCTGCTGTCTGTCTCAGGTCTTCACACCCAGTGTGTGAACTTGGCAGAGCTCCATCCCAGTCCCCACCCAGTGTTCTGTTCCCAAATTTGGGTTTGTATTTACCTTAAAGGTGGAATCATATAATGTCCCCAATAGCTTCGAAGCATTATTTATTTGAATTTCTTAGACATGACCGATGATAATGTCACTGCTTTCATTTTTTACTGTTAGTTTCTAGATCAGTTTGAGTTCATTCGGGGTTCTGCGTTATTAGGACTGTTAGCTCTCAGCTAACTGGGCCTGGACATGACCCCACATTCCCTTTGAGGGGGCCATGTACTTTGGCTGGATCAGACAGTCAGAGTGGTACACAGGAGGCCTGAGGGCACTCTGCCAGACTAGCTGCTTTGATACTTCCTCTCCCAGCACCAGGCAGAGCGCCTCACCACGACCTCTGTTAGATAACAGGTCTGTGCTGGAGGGACACAGGGGAAAAATGTAGCCATGTTCAGATAGAAACTCATCACAGATGTTACCTTGTTCTTTTTTTGGACCCGAGTTTACACATTGGTGTCTAGTGATTTAAAGCACTCATGAGAATAAATATTTTCCTCAGGTGAAATGGGAAGAAAATCTCCAGACCTACATGACTCCAACATCCCGTCCGGTCAGCCCTTACAAAGGTAGTGGGGAAATAAAGCTCTTTAAATGCACATAATGACAGTAAATTGTTTCAGTTAGTTTGTCAGAAGTTCAAGGTAAATGCCATTGTCTGTGTTTTTGCACTTTAACAGAAAACGAGCCTTCAGATACACACCTGGGATCTTGGAAAGGAACAATGGCCTGGACAGCGAACAAGAGGAAAATGTGGATCACAGCCCTACAAGCCCCGTGCCTCCTTATTTAGCCAAGACCAGCAGCTCCGAGTGGAACAGCTCAGACGACCTTGCTGGACCTTTCTCTGAACATGAAGAGACCGGCACTGCCCACATACACTCTTTGTCGCGCAGCTATGCGCCACCTTTACCCCCAAAGACGTTTGGCAGCAATCAGGCTGACCCATCTGGCGTCCACCCCCTACCACCAGAGGTGCCAGCACACCTCAGCCCCCGCAATGAGCCCAAAAATGGCTTGTCCCAGCTCTCGCACACCACCCTCCGGCGGTGGATTGAGACACCTGCTGAGCACAGGCTTTCATCCGACGCCAGTTCCAAGTCAGGCTCATCAGACCAGGACAGGAACGATCTGTCGGCCAGCGAAAGCGACGACAGGTTACCCAGTCCAAAGCCCAGACACGACGATGGTACAGACTCCCCCTCTCTGAAAGATATGGCTCTTCCCACCACTTTCTTTTCTGTGGATAGCTGTATGACAGACACTTACCGGGCCAAATACCATAAGAAGTCTGCCTTGTACATGAAGGCAGAGGACCATACCTCATCAGGGGAGAGTGATGTGGAAGGGAGGGGGCTGCCCTTTACAAATGTTCAGCAACTAGAGTCGTCCAGAAGCAGAACAGAAGCAGGTATTAAAAAGTGCACTTTTATTTATGTCGTGGATACTTGTTCTTGATTATTAGAGGTCAATGGTCAATAGATAATGACAACATGAAAATGAACCAACATACAAAAAAATTGTAATTAATCAACTGACTTTTCTTTTTATTTAATGTTTACATTGATTCTCTAAATTTTGTTTTGCAGGCTATTCTATTACGAAGACTACTGCAAAGTGGAATCCAGTTACTCCAAAAGGACTTGACGAGCACGGTTTTCTATGATTGTAGCTACAGCTTCATTCGACTTCGGATGATCTAGCAACTGGATGACAAAAGGAACGATTTCCACACTTTGACTCTTTCTTAACGGGTGTGCATTCTAATGTACTTGTTGCAGAGAGTTGGAAATGAAACTGGATGCCAAAGAGATTGTAAAAAGAATGGCAGATCGCTTTGATCAACCACGTGGCTACTGAAAACGTTGAGTCGTGAATTTGCACAGTAGGGAACGCCAGAAGGGTACTGTTGCAGGGTTAGAATGTGTCACATAAAGCCACTTTACCACACAAGAGATTAAGACAATTATTCTTTTTTTAACTACACAAAGGGGGGGGGGGGGGGGGTTTCCTTCAATTTATTTCCTTGCACCTCATGGAAAGCTTTTTGTTTAACCACTCCCATTTCAGTGTTATTGGGTGTCTGCCCCAGTTCTGTTAGGCTTTTTTTTAAATCATTATTTTCTTTGTTTTTTTTTCTGATTTACATGTCATTCAGTGGGTTTCGAACAACACGGAGATTTCAGTCAGACATATATAGATCTTGGAACATGAGGTGATATCTCAGGCCCACTCTTGGCACAACTTAAAAATAGATCCCAGGGATCTGTGTGAATAGGAATCTCCAGACTCTTGCATTGGTTTTTGGCTTATGAGTTACCTTTGCGTGGTTCTTAAGATGGGAATGCAGATGAAGTGAGATAATAGTAAGCAGCATAAGTACACTGTCTCTGCCTCAAACTGTCAGCATTGAAGGATGAATCATGAGTCCTAAACACTGTCAGTGGTAGTCGGTGATTCTGAGGTGATGGAGGAATATATTAAAGTGATCGGTTTTGTAGTAGAAAACGCATTTAGCACATCCCCAACTTTTACATGCACACCTGCGCATTTCCCATCATATTTACTGTTTATAGGTCTATGCACTGTACCTCTGATTTGTTATTTTTCTTTCTAAAACACTCCTTCCGGTTGTATTATTGTTGTCCTTAGAACAATTGCTTGATTTCTCAGTCGTGAACATGTCAAAGTTCAACAATGTTTGCAGATTAGGCTTTTTTTTTTCTTTATTAAGGAGAGTTATTGATGAAGTGTTGAACCGGTCTCTTGTTTCTTTAGGTTTAGATGTTTTCTATCCATACATACATACATACATATATATATATATATATATATATATATATATATATATATATATATATATATATATATATATATATATATTGCAGCAGACTAATGCACAGTGCCTTTTGTATTTTTCTATGGCAAGGCAAAATTAAAATGGAGCCGTGATTTGTACAGTTTTTTTTATTTTAAATCATTTTTGTAACATTTAATTTTATTTTTTATTAACAAATGTTAAATAAACAGTTTTATTTAAGCATATATATGTGTGTGTGAAGTCATGCTCTACTTCAGAACTCAAAGCTGGAAATGTGGCAGCATCGATCTTAATTTGTACCATTTCAAAAGGAAATGACCAAATCTACAATCTGTGTGCTTATTTCCAAGTTATTCATGTATGTATTCCATGTTGTCTTTGGAGAAAAAAACTTCAGGGGAAAATGGTGATTTGCTGCCACCTGCAGTTACTTGTCGTGGTTGCACCCTCTTGTGTCCAATTCCGTCTGTCCAACCAGTGATGCCCGCATTTATTATTTTTGTTAGACAAACGTTTTGATGCAAGTTTAACGCAGGCAAAAGTTAAACAAAATCCAGCCTTAAATCATTTTGAGTGACTGTTGTTTTAAATGAAATTAGTCTTAAACTTTGTTTTGCTTTCAAGTATATGATACAACCACCATGAATTCATCCGGGTGCTTAAACCTTAAGATGATCCTTAGATCCCAAAATCACGGAACATGTTGTTTGTTTTAAACGTTCCTCAAAACCTCTTCATACTCTTAGAAAAATCTATCAAAGTTTGCAGGGATCATGAATGTTTTAACATGGTGTATTCAGAAGTTTTACTTCCCACGTCAGCAATAAGATCATGCTCATGATGCATACAAAATGACTGAGTTCACTATACTTTACCAAAAAATATCATTTATATATTTGATTATTTCAAAGCCAAAAACACAGGAACACACCATCTTTTTTTCATCCTGAAGGGGGAAGCAGAGGACATTAAAACCAATTACAAAGTGCAACTCCATCCAGAAAAGTTCAAATAACTTTCTTTCACTGTCAAACATTGCTGGAACTTACTCAAAATATGTTGATCTGCATTAGCCTACAGATCAGTTGTTTCCTCTCTTGGATGGAGTCGATTTCATTTAAGATTGTTCTTAAAAAAGAATGCAAAGATCACCTCGGCTCGTATTGATTGCGACATCTAGATATTTCAAGATTCTAATGACTCCTCAACAAGGCCGAAAAAACAGAACACATCACCCTGCATCAGATGATTTTTTTTGTTGATGATTTATTTGTTTCTAAGGCAAACTATTCTCTTCCACAATTAAGAGGGGATTGTGATTTACTTGACAGCCCGAGAAACAAAGAATCCTGCCGATGTTCGTTGGAGGAGGGACGGGGAGAATACACACCGTCCAGTTTATTCAGATATCCTGACAATGTTCTGTCATTCATTTCTCTGCTCCACCTCACATGGTAGGCTGCATCTATCACAGTTTTGTAATGCTTAAATTTCAGCTGTCTCCTGGTGTGAGTGTGTGTTGGAGTGTGTCTTCTCCACCGTTCATCAGAGTGGGGCTCAGGCTGTCAGTGTGGGCTCCTCCTCTGCAGCTGCCGTACTTCATTAGGGGCCATCAGCTGAGCTCAGTGCTCGACTGTCAAGAGTCAGACTTGTGTTTTCTCGTTTCTCCTCCCTTTGCACTCTGTTTCTGCACCCCCGTCCTTTCTTTCTCATACAAACTGTCCCTCAAACTCACTCGCGCTCTTCATTCTCATCCTGATTTCTCGCTCCGTCAACTTACCTCACCCCCTTCTTTCTTGCTAATTTTTTTACTGCTCTTGCTCTGGATCGTCTTTTCTCCCCATACTTCCCCTTATCAGACTTTCCCATTTCTACTTCTTTTGTTTGTCTGAGTTTGATTCCTCCCTAAAATCATAATGATGCTTGTTTTTCAGAATCAGTACAGTCAAACATTTGCATAAAAATAACTATGATTCATTTGAATCCACCTCACCCCCCCCCCAAAAAAAAAAAAATGTTTCCATTAAACTTATCAATGGTATTGTGTCTCAGGGCTCTTTGGATCACTGAAATCAATCTCAGACACCTGTGATAATTACTTTGCCAGGTGAGCCCAATTAAAGGAAAAACTACTGAAGAAGGTCGTTCCACATTATTAAGCAGATCACCATTTTAAAGCAATATAGGAAAGAGAAAGGATCTCTGCTGCTGAAAAGCATAAAATAGTTAAATTCCTTAGACATGGTATGAATACTTTAGATCAGGAATTTCCACATCTGGTCCTCGAGGGCCGCTGTCCTGCAGGTTTTAAATGTTTCCCTGCTTCAACACACCTGATTCAGATCAATGCATCATTAGCAGGTTTGTGCAGAACTTAATCTTTTGAGGAGATCCATTTAATTTGAATCAGAGGGATGTTCCACGAAAGTTGCTAAAGAAAGCCAGGCTGTATCAGGAAAGCCTCGCTTAAACTAACACCATTTTCCAATTAAGCTTCAAGTCGTTCCACGAAGACATTTCAGCTGCATCTAAGCGAGGCTAATCCAAGCAAGGTTTACATAGCCTGGCTATGTGCGAGTGCACGAGGAACGTAGGAAGCCCTGTCGAGTGGATGGTGGAAAAACGGAGATGGCAGAAAAGGAGAGCAAGACAAGAGCTGTTATTTTTTCGGCAGCTGAACAAATAATGCTTATGGAGCTGTATGAGGATTTTTTAAAGTGTCATCACCAGAAATGGTAATACAGCTGTGATCAATAAAGCGAAGGAAACGTTATGGCAAACAACTGCAGACAGACTAAATGCGTTATGAAAGTTTCATACCATTTACTGTCCTCATGTATTTATGCTCTCCTCTTTGTGTTATAATTTGTTTACATAAAGCATGCTGAATTGTCTCTGTATGAGATGTACAGTACAAATATACTGGCCCTGCTCACTTTATTAATAACCCAATAATCGACACGCATCATCATACTTTGTGACTATATTATCGTGAGTGTGTGACCCACATATTATTTTTTCACTGTTACATCTCAACAGGAGCAATCTTAACAGCCAAAAGCGTACCTGGCAGCAGGTGAAAGTAAAGTACAGGAACATATTTCAGAGTGGTAAGTAGCCTTTGAAGAAATGTGTTTGTCCAATAAAGGGAAAACCAAACTAGATATGGAATACAAGAAACTAAAACTAAAAAAGATCACGCTAGAGATTAGGACACTAGAGAGGGATGTAAGTATGAATTCAGATAAAGGAGAAGGTCACGGTGTGAACTGTATTTAATTCTGTTTTCTGTCCACAGCTTGAGAAACATGTAATAATAATTCAACAATTCAACACAACTTGAACTCAAACTTGTCATTATTGTACGTATCATGCAACGTGTTAGAAATGTGTTTATGCATTTATATTCACAGTGGGGTGCCATGACCTAACGTTTGGAAAATTATAAATTATCTCTGTCCATTTAGCCTTAACTTCATTTAGCCAGAAGTTCTAACTCAAAGGTCACAACAATAAGGATCAACGGAAATATATGTCCCTGTATAGGTCCCTCACTGTGTCAGGAGAAACTGAGTCCTTTCAGGCACTGGAACCTGCAGGGAATCAAGCAAGAAAAGACTTGAGCCTGAAAAGTTGTCCACAAGACAAAATGAATAAAATATGAAGTATACTATTAATTTAAGATGGCTCTGTCAGAAGTCAGCCATGGTGCCTGAGAACTATAAGCAATGAACCTGGATTTAATTTGGCCAAAGGTCATTTCTATCTGTGCCCTTGTTTTAGCATGTGCAAGGTGGAATGCCCTCTCCACCCTTGTTCCTGGGTCAGGATATGGCGTGAGGAGGTACGGCCAGCATGCATAGCCTCTGTCCCCAAGCAGGACACCATTGAACTCTCCTGCAAAATAAGAGAAATGTTGGTTGGATATACATGTGTTAAGACTTTGCAATTTGATGCAATATGTGCCTTATATGGCTAAAGTATGATGAGCACTTTAAAATTCCTTAAGATGCCCTCTACACCTGACCTCTCACTAGATTACCATTAATTTTGCCTATGCTATATACACCTTACTTCAAAATTACATTCCTTCGGGTCAGTAAAATTCTTGTGCCTTGTGCAAACCTCTGTGCCAGTGAGGCTGTTCGGAATATCTTAGAATCATGAACTGATCCCGGCCATTTAGCCTCAATGTTGGAAATTAAATGACCTCCATCACAGATCATCTGTATGCTCGGAGGATAGGAGTCAAGGATGAGGTACTTGGTTTAACAGGGCATAAATGTAACATTGCTCAGCATTAGGGGATGATGTGGTGTTTTTCAAAATGAGAATTCCAGTTCAGAGTCTATGGACAATTATCCCCAATACGTACCTGTACATTTAGGCAATGGAAAAAGGTATCAATTAGTTTTAATGAATACCACGTTCTTTTTTGTTTAATTTCATGTTCACTAATTGTATTGGTGCATTTCTTTAGTAGCACTGGCACTGACTGATAGATATTGATTTTCCGAGACAGTGAAAGTGGTGACATGATAGCCGCAATTTTTTTTGTTTTGTTTTTTATACGACATGAGTTGCGGGAGCGCGGATTCTACCAGGTGTAAATTTGTTTCGGGAGTCTGTTTCAGCCGGTCGGACATTCTTTGAGACACAGCTAAGCTGAGCTCGACTCTCCACCTACAACATTACTAATAAATTACCTTTTACCTTTTTCTACCCAGTCTATTTCATGTATTTTTCCCTGATTATATTTGGGTAATGTGGAAAAAAAAAAACTTAAAAAATGAAATCTGTAAGTACAATAAATCCAGTCTAATTCTTAGCATATATTTGACTGAAGCTGCAGACAAAGCAATCAACATAACCAGTAAGAATGCTCTTTCTCCTCAGAACCTAAAGTCATCCCAGATGTAAAATAATTGACAGCGCATCAGTGCCTCCTGTGAAAGGTGTGAAAACATTGGCTTATGGGCTTTCGTTTACTTTAATAATTCACTCAAATTTACATTTATGTACATTGTTAATGGCATCAATTAAAAGCTTGTCACTTTAGCACCAAAATATAAACATTAGAAGAGACTGCAAAAGATCAGGGAGTTCTACAAATAGTGCTTTCTAATGTTGACAATTCTCAGAGACAATTTTCCTCTCACAAAATATATTATATCACAGCAACTCCTCCGTGAACATCCTGTTATTAAACCTCCTGCTTGTACTTTCATGTCACTTTACATTGATTAACAACAACAACAACAAAAAAGTGATTGACTTCCTCAAAGAAGAAGAAGAAGCCTGTTTGAAAGAAGGGCTTTTTTAAATTTTTTAAGTTGCCTCTCCAAAACATTGTTTAGTCTCTGTGGAGCTCGTTTTCATGTCACATTATTTTCTTTGTTTGAAGTCTCTGAGCTCTTTTTTTCAGGATATTAAAGTTCTTGTAGTTTTTGGTGGTGGTTCCATCATTATGTCGCATGGTCTGCTGTACTTCACAAAACAATTTGATGAGCTACTGTTCACATTCCTCTGTGGCCTTGCTTGCTCCAGAATGTTTTTATTTGCTGAATTCAGCTTTAAGCTTTTTCTGTGACTGCTTGCTCAGTAAATCTAGGACCTCATTGTCTTTGGACAGGGCCTGTTTTTTTTTTCTACTTCATAGGAAGTTGGCTTCTTCACAGAGGGCCACATTTTCAGATATGAACACTTTCTTTTATATTTGGAGATTACTTTTTCTCTTGTTTTAGGAATGCTCCTTTTTTTAAATGATGGTCATCAATAGTTTTGTAAAGGTCCCTTTTTTTCTCTCTAAAAGTACTCTTTGATGTTGTTGAAGATGTCCCTCTCTTGGCAACTGGCCTCATTCCAATATACATGCCCTTTTAAGAGAAGACATGAGGCCTGATCTCAGACTTAATCAAGCAAAACTCAGCTGCTTCAGTTGGACAGCTGTGCAACTTTGACATACAACTGGGGGTTGTTCTTTGACAACACCACCTATGTCTAGGAACCCTAAAAATGTGATACTACAGTGTGCCAAGTGGTTAATCTGGTTGAGGAGATGGTGATGCTTCATCTACAGAGGCTGAAAGGTCCGCCAGCTCAGGTTCAAGTGCAGTCCTGTGGGCCTTTGCTGTCTTGTGAGACCATCAATAGACAAAGTATAACATAACACCATTGAGTTTAATCAATTACAGAAAAAAAAAGTACACCCTCCTCCCTTGCCATGACTTAAAATTGAATAATACAAACTCAGATGAGTACAGACAGTCGACATATTACAACAAATTCTTATTTGTTTAAAAAAAACAAATACAAAAAGCGTGTGTTGTTCTTAATCTATTGCGTGTTACCATATTGCTCTCACTCTGAATACTGTCAGAAAAAATAAAACATATGAAAAATAGAGAGTCTCTGAACTATTTACATTTACATTTTACTATCATAACTATCATAATTTGGGGCGAGGAAATTGTACTTAGGGCCTACTGAAGTTGGCGGTAGCTGCTCATCATGCCCACGTTGTTCGGCCATGGTTGAATTTGAATGAATTGAAAAATTCGATGAAAGTCAAGTGAAGCATAGCCGTTATGAGCTTTATAGAACAACACTGCCATCTACTGGATTAGAAAGTAGAGGTAGGCTATTTGTGAATCTGGGTGGCTCCCTCTGCCGCAAAGATTGTCTCAAAAATCCGTGCGCTGATTGTGCTGATTCACAAATGCGAAAACGAAACCTACGTGTGCTGTTAATGCACAAATGCAAAATTAGATATCACAAAGGCAATTTTCAGTTTTACAAATGCCATCTCATTTACAAATACACATCTACAATTGTGAAAACCAATTTACAAGTTACAAATATGTTTTTTTTTATTTGTGGATATCAAAACACGAATGCAAGTCAAGAAATATTTACGTGTGGATTTGTGCGACTTTCATGCGAAGAACGTCTCAAAAACACGTAACTGTGGAAAGCGAAATATGTGTGTGCTGGTGATTCACAAATGCAGAATCACATTTCACAAATGATTTTTTTGGTTTTACAAATGGCATTTTATTTACAAATGCACATCTATATTTGTAAAAATCAATATACGAGTTACAAATATGATTTTTTATTTGTAGATATCAAAACACACATGCAAATCAAGACATATTTGTGGATCCCCTTCTGCGTATATACAAATATTATTGAAACAAATTTAACTCCATACATTTTGGGGGAAGCTACTGAGAAGGTGATTAATAATGGTGGAGAAAAGTTGCTGGGTGCATAGATGGAAATGACCTGATTCATTTCCTTGTATATCCAGCAAGTTCTGCTGATGTGTTGTGGTTAATTTGTTCAGATGTTGTCGGGTTTTTACTTCAAACCTTTATGTGGATATCAAAATAGTGTTTCCCATTTGGTTGTTTTAAGCTAAATATGCAAAAATATTGCTAAATGAAACACTAATATAAATACACAAAGGGGGAAAAAAAACTTTATCATTGAAAAGTACTGAGATTACTGTTACGGGGTGTGTCCCTTGGCATTATCAGTATTCATCACTAGGGGGCATTAAAGTATTGTGCTTTTTTCCCCCACTTTAAGCCTCACTCCATTTGCCAATTTGCAGCACTTTCACTTAAAAGGTGGAGTTGTTTTTTGGTACATAAAACCAACAAAGCACATTTTTCTTTTTCTCTGACAGTGCTGTAATGAAGGGTGTCGAAGAAGGACACATTGAAATCTCCCATACAATGCCTATGTCATGTCTTCTTTCAGTTGAGATGGTTTATGGCAAATTTGGCAGGCTTTTCTTTCCTATCCGTGCTCTGTCTCTGATGAATTGTCCTATTTAAAAAAAAAATAAAATAAATAAATAATAATAATAAAAAAATAGATGAATAAATAAGTACACCCTGAATCGTATACTGTGACATGTTGCTGCTCTCACTGCCTGCTTGTAGCTTTGTTGCCTTCTTCAGGCATGTTGTTTTCGTCTTTAACTCTACAACAAATGCATCAGCTTTCCCCGCCAGCAACAAATCAACAGCATGCAAGAAGGAAGCTTAGCCTTCATAAAACGTCAAGCCCTATTACAGGGAAGAAAATTACAGAAAAATATACAGTGCATGAGAGTGATGTGGTTGCACATGCCTTGTGTCATTCCTTAATAAGTACCTGATGTTAACTTCTCTCTGTGATTTGGGTGTTTTTTAAATTTTTTAATTGCAATTTTAATCCTGTCTTTAGCTGAGAAAACATTTTTGCGCCTTCTATAATCTTGCTGCGTTTCACAGAGACCACACAGATTCAGTGTTATTGCTTTGACCTCGGCAGGAAGCTCATTTAGAAAACTGTTGACATTCTTTTCTTTGCCTTGATCCCTAAGCTTGCAAAGTCGTCGAAATAAACTGTACATAGTGATACAACTATGACATCAACTGTGATGTTGTTGAAAGGAAAAATTGTCTGTCGCGTTCTCTCTGTGGTAGACATTGACTGAATTTAGCTTTTTCCAACCTTTTCTCTTTTTCCTTTTTTGATAAATTTGTTGGATATATATATTGAATGTTAAAGATTGAAATCAATGCCTATAAACACTTGTGGTGTAATAGTTTCTTTAATATTAGCCAAACGTCAGTTATTCTTGTTTCTATAGTATAACCCATTTGCTTTAGAAGAGACATTATTGGCATTCAATATAGTTAGGTTTTTATGAAAGTGAACTTTTTTTTTCTCTAAACGTCTCTGGGCTTGGTTGCACCAGATAAGTCTTGCTTACTGATGGAGAACAACTAGGCTGGAAGTTATTATTATTTGATAATATATTTAGCTTTTAAATGATTTTACCAACTTTTGTTGTAGTTATTTTATGGTTAATAGTTTTAAATATTTACCCTTTTTTATTGTTCACCTATAGCAGGCAGGTTGTGATAATCTTATATTACAATCCAAGCTAAAATACATTAAAAAGCTGTTGAAATGGAGAAATGCTTGTACACACATGAACTGAATGCACCGCCATTATTGCTGAAGATGATGAGGTAAACACAGGTTCAAGTAGAAGCTTTCTGGTTCGAGGACTCAGTGGTTTGTGCCTGCGAGCAGAAATGGGGCGTGACGCATTGTATCCCGGTACATTGATGAGCGTTGCTTTTGCTGTCTCTGAAAACCATTACTGCGCTGCCACTTGCAGGGAGCCTGTCACAGATTCAGGTGGAAACACCAGCATCTTCATGTGAAAAGGCAACACAGAGTAAAAACAGTGGGGGGGGGGGGGGGGGGGGGTTGCAAATGGCTCTGAAGTCTGCAGGCTTAAAAGTGTTGATAACTATGGATTAGCTCTGCCTTCTCCCTCAAGCAGCTTGACAACTGTGTGGTCTCTGCCTCTTCAGCCTTCCCTCTTTCTGGCAATGTCGTACACAGAGATGCATGTATGTTTACAAAACGCATTTGGGTGATGTGTTTCGTTTGAAGTGAAGCAGTTAAGCTAATGGTGCTAGAAACCAGCCTTGAAGCTGAGTTCAACAAGGTAGTCTATCTTGTTGTCATTTAAATGGCTCTGTAACTTTTGTCATTTGTTTGAGTCCAAGAAGAAAAAGCCTTATCACTGACGCTTGTTTAAACAGACCACGGGAGCATGTCATTTATAATCTGTCGCCTCGTGTATTTGTGTGAACAGCTTTGATTGTGAGAATCACTTGATTGACAGTTGTGCAGGCAGACAAAATAAATGCTCTCAAAGACTGAGTATTCACAACAACCATTTTGTTTTCAAAAGCGGCAAGTGTGTTGTTGCCTATATTAAGAAATACTCTCGATGGTGTCAATCTATGTCAAAGCATTGCTTATTATTAATTCACCTTGAGGTAAACACTAGGAGTTTTCAATAAGATGGTTTTACTCTACACTTTTCACTTGATGTTGAAAAAAAGAAAAAACTTCCTCCGTAATAGTGTCATAATTGATTGCACCTTTGCTTGAGTGCTTTTGGGTGTCCACTGTGAGATCAGAGTTGTCCCTCTCCAAATGGTTTAAATCCTGCTGTTCATCTCAAGTACTTACAGTAAAGAGATAATGCCCTTATAATCATGCATATTACAAACAACTTAATTTTCATTAAGTCCCGTCACGCTTTATGGTAAATTTAATTTCTACGATCCTAAGATTTATGTTCTCAGTTTACGAGACATGAGAAGAGCAGTGGGGAAACATGCACTGCTCTCTGACTAAATGTGAGTGCGGGCAGTAAAGCATTAGATTTGATATAGCTGGAAAATACATTTGTGTTACGAGAGCTTGGCTAAACAGATTAGACGGTTGTATTGAAAAAATATATTCTTAGATTATTAGTTTTTTTTCTGTCAGACTAAATGTTAGTTTGGTTAAGTACAACTAGATGTAAGGCACATCAAATGCTATTTTATTAATTGATCTAGAGCATCTTGATATAATTCAGATTTCAAGTTCAAACTTATTCCTTTCCACTTTCGAGTAGACTTGCTTTGTGACCACCATTCTCAGCAAGCTGCTTAAGGAGCCCTGGTAGAGGGGAAGTTGGAGGTAAATATTCTCTGACATTTGACAAAACCATCCACACAGACTAACACGTGCATACACATTTATGGATCACAACCCCACTGATGTCTTCAAATTAATTTATTTTGGAATTCACAAATATGACCTGTGATTGCTGGTTGTCAGTGGGGGTACGTGAGGAGGGTGGGGTGTGGGTCAGTCAACGGCTGATACATGAAATGATTGGAAGAGTGCAGCGTGTTCCCATTATCTTGTCCCTTGCATTGTAATTATCACTCCTGCTCTTTCTGCACCACTGCTCCCATCTCTCCTCGCAATTGTAATCGTGATTGACTGGTGTGGCGGCCAAAACAGTGCAGTCTGAAAAGGCATCAGACACACATCTCATAACTGCCCTGCCATTTGATCTCCTCCTCCTCCTTCACACTGACTGCTCTTATATCTCTCCATCCCTCATGTGTTGTTTCTGGTTGAAGGGAAGTGGCAGCCAGATGATAAGAAAACACACTTGTAGATGAGTACAGATTCGACATGCCAAAAGCATATTATTCAGAATTTTTTCAGTACGACTGAATATAATTACGGTTTATGTTCAATCAATGCATGACTTGATAATACATGCTTTGTGTAGTTCTGAATGTGGTTCTTACATAAGGGAAACGTACACACACTCCAACTCGAGTTACTAGTAGATGAAATATAATTCATAAACACATGAGTTGTGGACATTGTCTCAGTAGTGTTGAC
Organism: Odontesthes bonariensis; assembly: GCF_027942865.1. Lineage (NCBI taxonomy): Eukaryota > Metazoa > Chordata > Actinopteri > Atheriniformes > Atherinopsidae > Odontesthes > Odontesthes bonariensis. The sequence continues at coordinate 13,229,347 of NC_134524.1, read as the reverse complement.
ACACACTTGGTTTCCCTCAAGTAAATTTTTTGGCCTTCAGTTTCCTTGATGCTTTGAAATGCCAGACAGTCTTGCTCTGCGACATGTCTGAATGATACACCTTGTCAGAGAGGGAAGTTCATCAGCAGCCACTGAGAGTGCCATCGATTGAGCTGCCCTGAGCCCCGCCAGGTAATGGATTGGATTTATCCCTCTCTGGATAAGGCTTGTGCACGCATGTGTACACACGCACACAAAGACAGCCACACATCCATACAAATAATACTGTTCTTTGCACATCTGTGTGTGTACTTTTCACAGTCGTGCACCTACACACAGCATCCACCGATACATCACATGATGTTTGTCTACACAACACGCGCCCCTAACCTGTCTGAAAACTTGTGACATTCTGAAGACATTGTGACAGTTGGGATCAAATGCAATGATTTATTGTCAGCAGCTGCATGGATAGGGAAAAACAAGACAAGGAGATAGTACTTTGATAGATATCAGGACATTTGTCAGACATCTCTCTGCTTTTTTTAGGAGTGAGAGATGAGTATCATCAAATCTATATTTTTGAGGAGCAGAACGCTCAGAACTGATGGAAACTTTCTTCCTTGTTGAAGAGTCACAGCAACTTAATGGTTTGTGTATCTTCTGTTCTTTCTAGCACTGCTTTCTCAAACACAAATTTTAAAAAGTCATTAGCAATTGATTATTGACTATCAGTCTCATTATGAAGTCAAACAGATTGCAAGATGTGAAACACTCAAAGTTTTGTTGTAGTTGTTTCTCAAACCCTAGTGATGTATCTGAGCAAGTTGGTCATATGGCATATAAGTTGGTCATACAAGGAAGGAGCCAATTCTTCTTTTTTTGGGGGGTGGGGCAGCTCTGACGATTTCCTATACTGGTTATGATGTGTGAATTGTAATGTGATTCAGAAAACACTAGCACTACAAGGAATCTCAACATCTCAAGGAAGTTTTTTTTTTGAGTGTATACATGTGCAAAAAAATGTACAGATCTAAAAACGCACTTCCTGTGTTGTTAAAAACTACTTCTAAAAGTCCTGAAAGTGTTTATTGATAAGTAGATGTTCTATAGGGCAATTCTTGACCAATGGTAATGTCCACTTAATTGTTCCTTGGATTGTGTGTCAGGTAGCTTATTTAGGGAAAGCAAACATTCCAATAAGGATTGAATTTACAATTCTCTTAAGGATGCTCTTTAAACAGATATATGTTTTTGGAGTACAGATGGCTGTGGTCAAAGTTGTGGTCATTGGCTCAGAACCTTGATGGCTCTTACTAATGAGCCTGTGTGGCTAAAGCATCTGTCTAGATGTCTAATGTAGCTCTCCATGTGGAGAATGTCATCTGCCGTCTGCCCTATCGCTTCAACTCAAGTCTCTACTGGCAGAGCTGACATTGTAATTAGTAAACAGTCTAAAAGTCCTGAGAGGTTCAGTGTAATTTCTGCTGACCATGACCTATCTGAAGTGTCTTTCGTTTTTAAAAACAAAACAAAAAAAGAAATGAAGTTGTGCTTGATTCAGACGGGCACAAAGAATATAGATATGGATCAGACTGGGTTGCGATTGTAGAACTGGAGAAATGTTTCATTGCTTAGTGTCTGGACGGATGGTTATAGTAAGACGTTTTTATGGGTATACTCAAGTTTCTTTTATGTCAGAGCTGCTGGGTGCTCATTTGTGTAAAGATATCATTCTCAATCATTCTAAACTGCCTTATGTAGAATTGTGAGTACAGAAATGGATGGTTTTAGTGGTGGAGGAAAAAAAAACCTAACCTTTTTTGCATTTAGTGAGACTGTGAAACTTTAACATTTCTACAGTTTGAGACTCCTCTGGTCCATATACAGACTTCAGACTGTAACAGTCAAAGGCTTTTTGGGTGTCTTTTCACTCTATTAGAAGAAAAACCACGAACAAATACAGGCAATTCGGCATAAAAGCTAATGAAGCACCCACGTACGCGCTGTTGCGAGGTAATGAGTGTACTTAGCTCTAAGGGAAAGGACATCTCCAAAGGATTTTCAGTGTGTGCCCACTTCCCCAAGTGCTTAATCATGGTGCTTGATTACGAGCAGCCATTAGAATCCTGTGAGTCAGCCCCACTTGTACACAGCGAGGAATTATGGTGTGCTTGATTGAATTCAACATTCTTTGCCCCTGGTCCATGGAGCTTGCCAGAAGATGGAAAAAAAAAGCCCACAAAAGCTTTGCCTTATTGGTGTGTAACTTCAAACAAGTAGACTAGCTTTTTTTGGAGTGTGCTTTTTACTAGATGTGAAGTGCTTCATGGCTTGAAGCTCACGATCTAACACACTTGCATTGAGTCAGCAGCACATCGTCCACAAGTTGGAGCTCTTCAGTCATTGTCGTTTCTACATTCAAACTCATAACACCAGTAAGAAAGAAATGGCAGCAGATAAGTTTGTATTCCACTGCTCTGTTCAACATACTTGGAATTTGTAGTTGTTGGTTTTAACATTTGTAAGAAACATAAACGATACAATGGATGTCAGAAGGAATTCAAATGCATATTTCACAAGTCTAAAATGGGTATCTGACAAGAGTTTGAATACTTTCTGGTGACCCACTCTTGTGTGAATTTGAATGAGAGAAGAAGAACAAACTAACTTAACCTGACTAGGCCACATGATGACTGATATCACATTACCTTTTATTATATGGACCTTGCAGAGTATTTATGGTTGATGTAGCCCACTACTAGTCTGGCCAGTGATAAGCCTGCGCGTAAAAGTAGAAGGTTATTTTTTTTTTATTGGCACACAGTCTCTGAACCCACTCGATGGGGCGTTCACATTGGCTCATCTTTTCTTCTCTGTGGTCAAAGAAGCCATCACTAAAGTTGGAGTGCATCTATAGCACAACCTTTGTGTAAATTGTGTTAAAATTGACGAGATAAAAGCTGATATTTCCCAGCCTTCCATTAAAAATCAAACTTTTCTTTTCTGATTACAGGCTATGAAAAAGTTAATTTGACTTCAGAAAAGCACATATGGTTGCGTTGGACTATAATGTACACAAATGCGCATTAACAGAAGGTGTATTCTAAAAAGTAGAAAATACATTCAGTGGAGAAAATATTGATATTTGCAAGAAGCTGAACCCACAAAAGTTAAACAATTATAAGATTTTTTTTTTTTTTTTTTTTTAACAACTTAAGAAACAAAGTAGTTGCTGGTTTTTCTGCACCATTACAGTTAATTACCATTAAATATCTGAAAGCAGCACACATGGTTAGCTTTTCGCACCCAGCCCCGGGTTGCCAGCTGTGCCACAGAAATGCTCAGCTGCTACAGTAGCCAGTACAGTGGGTTGTTTGTAGGGATGTCCCGATCTGATCACGTGATCGGAAATCGGGGATGATTACATGGTCTCAGACTTGATCAAAATCAGACGTTTTATCCCATCAGGGATCGGATATGTGGCCTATCTATATGTATATTTATTCTCTTTTTTTTTTTGTTATCAGAACTATAATATTTCAAAACAAATGGGGGAAAAAATAACAGCTTAGTATTTACTGTTATGTGGTGGTACCATCAGACCGTCTCAACCATAGACATAATATACGTAGACACCTCATAGACTGACGCTGCCTATTGGAGCTGACGTATCAGCGTGGCCGCCATCTTGGATGGGTCTCCAATGCCCCCACATTACATTTATTTCAACTGAGGAAGGTGTATATCCCCAACAACTACAATAATCATAACTCCCTGAATTTTTATGTCTATGGTCTCAACTCCACACAGAAACAACGCATGTGGCATGACGTCACTTTGCTGCGTGCCTTAAAGCGAAGCAGAACACGGCAGCAGCTTGAAGCTGGGGACGCGAATGTCTGCGGTGTGGAGGTATTTTTATTTGATGACAAAAACGTTGCGATTGCAAACTGTGAAATATGCAAACTTGGGATTTCAAGAGGTGGCAAGGACATCGCTAACATCCTTGATGAAAACAGGAACAGGCTCAAACCTGACAAGGTGGAGATGTTGTTTTCATCAAGAAAAACGTACATTTGCTTCTGTGAAGCCAGAGGAGGAGAGTAAGAATTAGGAGTGCAGTTCCGAAAAGCCCATTACTGGCCTTACTTTATAACACTGTGGCACTTTTATTTGCTTAACATGCCTGCCAGGTATTTCAAGTTGAGCTGCTGCTCGTTTTTATATTAGACATTGTTGCACTAAACTCCAATGTGAAGAATTTGTTTATTACTTGATTGCTATTCTTGTTCAAGCTACCTCACAGAAGTGCTCTGTTTATAAGTGTTAAATGATAAAATAAGTGAATAAAATAAAAAATCAGGGACATCCTGGATCTGTTTCTTCGCCGTTCATTTTTTTTAATGTTCTGTAGAAGTATCAGATCGGGACTCGGTATCGGCAGATACTCAAAATCAAATGACTCGGAGGCAAAAAAAACCTGATCCCTAGTTGTTTGACAACTTTGACAAGAGTGGTTACCTTGTCATTTCCCATATGTGACCTAACATTTAGCAGGTCTTCCTTATCATTGGCCAGATCTGTCGCTGGCTTCTGTCAGGATAAAGTCTCTGACAGCCTGAGTTATGACTGAATACCATATTAGGCTATGGGACACTTGACCACCACACAAATTAGTCAGTTGAAACAGAATTTAGTGACATTCAAATATAGTTTCAATATTTGCCCACAACTGGACAACACACACTGATTCTTAATTTCTTATTAAACTTTCGATAATGTTTCTAAACTTGGACTTATAGTCCATAGTCTAACACCTTCCTCTTGTGACCACAAAAGCTTTGAATATCTTTGCCAAAGTGTGGTGAAAACATCCTCCTGCTTCCTCACCCACCTTATGATTTCTCTGTCCCTTTCTCCTTTCTCTCTCATTGTGCCACTGTGTCACTGGGCACACCTGCTTCATCCAGCTGTCAATTACAGCATAGAATTACAGACTGGCACACAATTAGGGTACGCCTCACGCACTGGCCCACGCTGGTAATGAGTTTCCCTAGTCATTGATCAAAGTCACAACCACCCTAGACCAGAATTTCCCAATTAATTTTCCTTTCCTTTTTTTTTTTTTTTTTTTTTTTTCTTTTCAGTGAGCATCTATGTTGAGCTGCCTGAGCTCTCTGCTTCCTGCATCTACAGTGTAAGGAAAGACAAGCAATTATTCAATTTCGAGCAATGTTTGCTTTTGTTTAAGCAGACTGTGAAGAGAGTTTTGGTGTTCTTAAAGGGGAACTGTTTTCAACATTAAGCCTCTTTTCTGAGTCGTCTGCAATGTTTTAGAACCCCCCTCACCGCTTTTTTGATGTTTACTGCTGTCTCCGGTATTTGCCTAATTTTGATTCTTCTCAACCTGCTTCAGAATGGCAAGTCATGCGCATGTCTAGAAAGGTCCGTAAAAGCACAATAAACGTCCGTTTTCAAAATAATCAACTCACCGGAGTGGTTACTGGTGTGCACTGGTAATCCATATCAAATTTCGTGGCGCAAAGTTGCTTCTGTCGTGTTTTATTTGGCAGTTCGTTCATGCTCGCACTATTTTCTTAGCGGTGGCGGAGTAATATCAACGAACATCCATTACAAAATGTCAAATAAAACACGACAGAAGCAACTTTTCGCCACGAAATTTGATATGGATTACCAGTGCACACCAGTATGTATATATATGTATATATATATGTATATATATATGTATATATATATGTGTGTATACTGTAAATCCAGAATTTCTAAAAGCACGTAGTATATTTGCAAAGGATTGTCATAAGGAAAATGTCCATTCATTTTACGCCTGTATTTTTCCTTATCCCCTAAACTCTAACTCCTCTAGCTGTTGCTGCAGATCATTTAATAGAGCTCTCATCTGAGAAGGGCTGCGTGTGTACATCTACTTCTCATTATGCAAGTGTCAAGAACTGAGTAGTGGGCTTCCTGGCAAATAATAGAGGAATGACATTGCTTGTTTGTTTTCCCTTGGATGTGAAATGCGCTGAAGCAGGCATGAAATAGGTGTTGGGAGGGGTGGAGTGACAGAGAGAGTAAAGAACAAGGTGAGCATGGTCGCACACTGTGTTCAAAGACACTAGGCACAGGTTTCTGTGACTGACAACCTGCAGTAGATGGGAACCTCCCAGTCACATTTCCTTGTCTCAGTGAAATTACCTCAGTGATAGAGATGGTCTCTAGTCTTACTCTTCTTTGCAATATTCACCCAAGCATTTATATTGTGCCCTGTCTCTTCTCTCTTTCATCAAAGTTATCCTAATTAATCTTGGTAGATTTTGAGAAAAAAAATGTAGTAAAATGTCAAATGTTTGAGTTTCAAATAAGCACTCAAACCGAGCTAAGACGGCAATCTTGTGGTGAAGACAAGGTAATGAATTAATTTTGGTCCATGGCTCAGTAGAGAGAAGTAGTTTGAGTAATGAGAAGAGGAAGCAGGGATAATGGAAATCTAAATGATTAAAGTGTGTGTTTGCATCGGATGGGTGGGGGTTTGGGGGGGTGGGATGGTAGAGACCTGTAAGGAGAGTTGGAGTGGTGTGGCGGTGTGCAAAAAAGCCCATTCTGCGTTAGTTTGTATACTGCTGTTGTTTACTTCCTTGTCAGTAACCATCGGTCCATGCAGTAGCAAATTTGGTTACAAAAACACTGAACGCACTGCATTTTCTTTTTCAAAAACAGCTTGAAGTCACACAAATGGAAAACAAAGTTTTTGACGTGAGTGTAACTCACTAAGATGTGTTAAGTTTTTCCATGTCAATGGTGCTGAGATAAAACAAACAAAAACAGAAAAACAAGGAAAATGTACTGCAAAGATGAATGACTGTATAGTTGAATCAAAATCATCCCTGAAAGTAATGAACCCACAAGGGACATAATTCCTGATTAGGCACAATAAAAGAAATGTTCTTTGATCAAGAACTCTGAACATTAGACTGAATTTTGAGATGCTAAAACATGTTTGAAAAATTATGTTTGTTCTGTCACTCTCTTGGCTGGCCATTTATAGTTTCCCTAACTTCTCATGTGTAATATCCCATACACTACATGATAATATTGCAATTAACCTAGAAATTTCTAGATCAGCATTCTAGATCCATTTCATGCATGCAATCATCAGTATGTTCTCATTGACGTTTATAATATAGAAAACAATAATGTTGCTTTCAGATAGATCTGCTTTTAAGGATTATGGCCCCTCACCCACTAAAATGATAACTGAATCATTTTCTGTACTTTACATGAGCTAGGAATGAGATAAATGGTAGGTGTAAAAGTTGTCCTGTGTCTCAATTGCAAACCATTTTGATGTTATTTTTTTATTTATTTGTTTTTAGATTAATAGTGCTCTGTTTGATCAATGGAAATAACAAAGACGTTGCAGTTTGAACATATTGTAGAGCAAAATCCCTGTTGCAACAATTTCATTTTCAAGACAGTTTGTATGACTACTTAAAGTAGGTAGTTCACCCTGCTTACTTGTTCCGGCTTATATTATCATATATTTATTAGCTTGGATTGGTGTCTGTGAGGTGGCAGGTAACTCGGTGCACGTGCTCATTAAAAACAAGAGGATTTCTGATTGCATTTATTTGCCTTTAAAGTGTAATTCATCACAGAGGTTTGTCAGTAATATGTCTTGGTGACACCATGAGTTATGGCCTGTGCAATTATATTGTTTCAGTGGCACTTCACTGAGTGGAAATGACCTCACCCACCATCTACTTGCCTCCTTGCTTTGCTGCTGTGATGTAAGCACACAGAACATTAACAGAAAGATGCATACATAAAGATGGAATGTATACACACATATGCAGCTCCTCTGTGGATATATACACTGATAGTAGATATTTCCCTAATGGAGAGGACTCATTGCAGAATAATAACTGTAAAACCAGCCGCTGCTCTCTGTCAAACTATTTCACTGTGTCAGCACGAATGCAGTAGTTTCTGTTCACTCTGCAATGAAATTTATAGCCATTGATGACTGATTGCATTTCTCCCCCTCACAGTACTGAGGCTTTTGAAAGTAACCCAGCAGCACATTAATTTCTCTAAAGTCATCATTTCAAGTGCAGTGACTTGGTGGTGAAATAAAACTCAGAAGAGTCTAATTTTAGTAGTTTTTCATCAGTGCAAGCAGTAAAAATGTCTATGTATGAGACAGACTTTTAAAACTATCGCCATATATATACAGTATACATTTGTGGGCTTTAACTTCTGTGCTACACAGCTCAGTGTTATTTCCAAATCCTACTTTTTTCATCATTGTATCATCTCAAATTAAAGAGCCAGTTACTTCATTATACTTTGAAGACCAAGAACAACCTGAGTGCCTCAGAGCATTCTCAAGAACATCATTACGTAGAATGCATTTAGCGGAATCACTGAGGTAGACACAGTTACTCAAAAGTGTGTCTCTTAAAGGAGCGCAAGTCTTGTCCATTTATTTTTGTCATTCCTGTTGAAACCAAGAAACGCTCAAGCAGAGATGGACAAAAACCTTGATGAAAAGACACTGATTAACCTGTCATGTTACAGACAGGTATCCATTAGGCTCTTTAATCAAAGTCTATATGGCATGAAATTGACATTTTCAACCCACTATTATTCCTCCTGAGAAGCATTAAACTGTAATGATGCAGCTCTACAGTATACATGATCGCACTTGCAGCTCTTCTAACCTGTACTTTAATTTGCCATCTTCACGCATCACAGCCTCTTAAAGACTCTTTGTTTCCCCAGGCTACAAAAAAAAAAGATAATTCTATTATCTTGAGATTTTTTTTTTTACAGAACTCAGATATACATGTATAATAATCTTTGTTCTATGATTTTGGGACGATAAGCAAAACCTGGGAGGATTGTTCCCTTTTTATTCTCGTAATCTATTGTCATGATAAATTTGAGGTACAACATTTAATTTTCTTGCAATTTTTTATTTTATTTTTTTTTTCTACTGTTTCTGCTCATCGTAGATTAATGTTTCAGATTCTGTGACACTGGGAACAACAATTTTCTTACCATGATCTCTTGGAGTTTGCTGTTGTCACAGGATTTTGTCTCAGAAGAGAGCTTGTTGGATTCATTTCAGCTCACACTTTGTTGTGCCATGCCTTCTTCTGCCTCCTTGGTTGTATTTTGTATGTCTGCGTCCTTAAGTCACGTGGAGAGAGAGCACAATGTTTTGATGTAGAATTTGATAGATTTGTTTGCTGCTGCATTCATTTGCTCTGTATCAAGGAGCTGACGGGCCGTAAAATGAAAATTTGCCTTAGATTTTCAGCATGATTGTTTGAGGGCAGACACGAAACTCCCCATATTTTCCAGATATGAATATTTCTGTATATTTTAGTGCAAAATATATAGAAAATTATTTTCTATGATTCTTTTTTTTTTTTCTAAACAAAATTTTAAAAATGCCCAGATACTGTGCAAGAGGTTGTGTTGTCATGATGAGATTCCACTTTCACTTATTTTGTTGCTCTTATAAAGGAACCTCCATGATTAAAAAGTGACAGTTACGGATAGAGTCCTGGTTTTCAGGTAATTAGATTAGATAAAAATGCATGTTGTCATCTTGCGAAGCCCACACTCCCTAATTAAAATGAATGTGAAGCAAACAACAGGAAGTATTTTCTTGTTCGAAAACAAGTTGAAGGGGAAAAAGTCAAACTGTAGGATTTTTGTCAGGCTGAATGTAAAAGCAGTTGCAGTCATGCTTCTGTGACGTTTACAATCTACAGTGGTCATGTTGGTGCACACAAAAAACTGAGTATATATTTGGTTTTTGTTGCTGCCCAGAATGCCCAGGAGACAAAACATTGTTTTATGTGGGCGGTGGTAATGGCCTTGATCATGAGCTGTCACCAAGGTGCATCCTCTTTGCTCACGTGGAGTTAAGGCGTGAGTTGAAACCAAAGCAGGCGCTGTCGCGCCAAAAGGAAGGTGCTTTTGGTGAGCACGACACCCCATTGCTCTTTCCACCCAGTTGGCCAGCTGGTGTCACATAGCGCATGGGATGATGGAGCACTCTCATTCCGATTTGAGAGAGTGCTGAAGGTGAGAGTCAGCCAGACACCCAGTTCTTTAATCCTGGTTGGCCTCTGCCTACTTGTTCAGCAAGATAAATGGACTTTTGACACAAGAGTCAGATCACACACTGGCCCAGCTTTAATAAACAAACACTTGCATGCTCTCACCTTCTCATCCCCTAAATGAATGAGTCTGGACTAATTAAGTATATCAACTATAAAAGGTTTTAAGTAAATCTTGGAAAAAACATGAATGAAGTATAGCACATACAGTAGAGTTTCAACGGTAATTTTGCATATTCATATTTTGTCATCCCTATAGATTTGCTTCTCTACACTCAACCAACATAAGGGTAAAAAATGTCTCCCAAGAAGTTTTTTGGGTTCTTTTGGCTGTCAGTGAAAAAATCTCTTCTTCACGATGAGACATGTGCAACCATGCTTTTGTGAAAATCAGAGCTGTTACTATGCGTTGCTGAAGTCCAGATGTGCTTCAGACAGGCAAACCATGGGGGGTAATTAGAGAAGATGTTCAACACCTGGGTCGACAACTGAGGTAGTAGCTCAAGAACACAAAGTGAATATTCCTGCAGGAGCGCTTAGTTTCATGATATGTACATAAGAGTATATTTCATACATTGCATTGTTTATATTCAGAGATAAAATCTCAACAGTCATATTGTCATCTTTAATAGTTACTTGTTACTCATATTTAGTTCTAAAATCTAAGAAAAGTTAGCACAAATTGCCTACATTCTGTCAAAGGAGTAAACTACAATAAGAATAGAAATTAAAATGTGTTGGACGCTCTTTTTTGATTTGCCCTCTGGTAAATACATCTCTTTATATGCATGGCAGCAAGTACGTATGTAAACATCTGTACCTTGTCCTAGGTTGTAAGGACCAGTTTATAAAGACCAGCTCTAACACGATACTCTTTTGGGCACTACGTTGGTGTGGAATTCAGATCAGTGTAGCACAAGGGTCAACGGCACATGTAATCTCTTTCATATTGTCTTTAGATGCAATTGAATTGAAATAATACCTTTTTTTTATTTTTATTTTAGTGTAAAGTAATTAAGGGTATGTGTGCAATGAGTTCTCTGTTGTACTGAAATGGAGTGAAGCCACATAAGTCTATGGTATTCTGTCTAGAAGATGATTCATTTTTCTTTATTCATGTCCATCGTGTTTATTTATGTTAATGCTTCAGGAAACACTTTGACGATAGAAAAAAAATATATATTTCCTGTTAAACTGTTAAATCACAGCAGTTAGGAAGCCATAATTATATAGTTATTAGTGTACCTAGAGGCCACATAAATGTGAACTTAAACAAACATTTGCTTCCTCTGTGCTATTAGTATGCATGTTTAATGTCACGGTTCTGCTCTGTTACAGTACCACCACTTTGTTGTTTACTGGAACTGTTTCAAATTGAATAAAACTATAGTTTTTAACAAATTAAATAGTTTCTATCTTGGCTGGCTATCTGCAGTATGCATAAACCTTGATGGCATAAATATATTGGCCCTTCAGTTTTAAATTAAATTAATGCAATGAAGCCAACATACAGGTTAGAAAAAGAAATCTGAACTTTTACTTCATAGCTGAAACACTTTTGAATTGAAACAATGAAATAGAACCGACATTCTCTCTTTTTTTTTTTTAAAACGCACAACCTAATGTAATGGACAGCAAATGTCTGCCATCATCTCAGATTAATTCACCACTGAGACCCTTAAAGTGAACTGCCTGCATTTACTACAAAATTTGACTTGCTCAGTGGTACCATTGATTGTAGTCACACATCTACTTGAATCCATTTATTCATCCTTTGTATCTATTCCCATCTTTTTCGTCTCCCCTCCTGCTCATACTGCAAATGGATTTTCATGCATCATCTGAGCAGGTGTATTGTAGTTGATGGAGTGAGGAAGAAGATACAGATTCCAGCTATACAACTCCTATTCTGTAGCTTTGTGCCAGTTCTCATCCACTGTCGGCTCACACACTTTCTGACCCTTCTTGTTTGGACAGTTCCCTTCATTCACTGAGTGTTATAAGGCATGCGTTTGCTTTGGGTTAGCTGAAAAATGTTCGAAATTATGGGGATATAACCTTTTTTTTTTTTTTTTGCTGCACTGTGTATGTACATATCAAAGCACTTCTACGAAACTCTTCTTTTTTTTTTTGTTTAATTTATATCTATATATCTATAAATGAATTTTTTCTACTCTATTATTTGCTGTATTATTGAAGCATTTATAAAAGGATCTAAAGGATGTGCAGTCAACATTAAGATAAGTAGGTATAGTAAAGTTATACCTAAACCACTAAGATGTTGGTATCGGGTCCCAATTATTAGCTAAGATCCCTTTAGCCTCACAATATAGATTTTTGGTAAATTTTCACTTTAAAGTTTGGTACTATTTGGACTTGGACTGGTCGGGGCACTCCAGCCCACTCCCTCTCTCTAGCGCCATGAGAAAGAAAGGGAACTGATATTGTTCCCTTTTATGGCAACTCAGCTTCCCATTTGATTGCTTATCTCTTTTATTAGCTTGATGCTATTACTGGCCTGGCTTCTTGGCTTTCATTATCCCTTTTTATGCTGCAATATTCTCTTGGAATTGTTATCGGAGGCCAGTTCATCTTGTTGCGTTGTTTATGCTTGATTGATTTGTGGGTTGCTGATCTCAGCCTCCCACCCCTTGCTCAGTGCCGGCTTGGCTGGTCGACAAGGTTACTTATTCACAGATGATAGACATCTTTATTAGGAGAAGAGAATGCTTTAAAAATCTTAAGTGCAGGCATTTATCTGTAGTAGGGCATCTTATGGTGCAACACCTGACATGACCCAACCCATCTATCACAGGTTGCTTGACGGCCCAACATCAGCCTGTTTGCCCTCTCCATCAGCCTGAAGGACAGAGCAAGTCAAAGATGGCAGGCAGAGACGAAAAGAGCAGCAAGTGTTTGTCATGAAAACACTGAGCGTTAACTTCCCACTTTTTGTAAATTCATTTATTTATTGATTCATTTAAAAAATAAATAAATAAATAAATTATATGACCCTGTAGCTTCTGTGTAAGATCAAAGTTTACTGGATAAGTTTTTTTTTTTTTGCATTAATGTCTCCAGCAAAGTGTATGACTTTGAAAATATTCATTATGGATTCAAGTGGAAAAAAGAGCCTTGTTTACCCAGCGGCCCCACTTTGAGTCTTTATGCATTCACGCCTGTGTAATGAAGTTTTTGCCCACTAGTGATGGCGGATGTCATTAATGCTTGCAAAAAATGATGACATGGAGTACTCCCATTAAGCCAAAGTGTGAATGGCTTCTCTCTTTTTTTTTTTTTTTTTTTAAGACCTAACATGCTGTTCTCCTGCTGTGTGTAATGACACTTGGCATCAACTCTCAAAGATGTTTATTTAATTTATTTCAAACTATTTAGACTTTTTAAAAGTTTGACTATTATCAAAATGATCCTTCTACATTCAGACTTAAGTAAGCAGACGCACACTTACACAGACCCTGACATGCTTGGTTCTGTATTTTCTTAGATGGCTTGCTCAGCAAAGCAGATGGAAAAACAATACATACATTTTTATTTTTTTTGACATACACAGGCAGTCATATGAAATAATGTGCAATGAGAATGTGGGCAGCGTTTGCTGTAATCAGAACATACATAGATGCTTTCTTAGATTAATTTAAGCCTCACATGGTGATTGGGAAATGAGGGTTCGACAGAATTTAACAAAGTAAAGACAATATCACTAGAAAAGCATGTTGTCAATCGTTAGTTTATTATTTAATTGTAAATGCTTTACATAACTGTAGCCATGTGTAAGGATAACCGTGGAATACCTTGCTAAGAACTTTAGAAAGAGAGTATATATTTTGGAATCATTCTCATTTTCACGCACAAGATTGGTTTTTGCGCTACTTTCAGCTTAACAAATGCAAAAAAAACGTAAAAATGTCCATCTTCCTCCAGATCATCTCCATGCATCGCTGTATTCTGTAAAGGCTACATGTTCAAATGTTGTTGATAAAGTAGAGGTTGCCAATCGTTATCCTTTCACCTTTTGTTTGTAGTCCCACCCGTTTTTTTTTTTTGTTTTTTTTTTTTGTTTTTTTTTAACCCCTGCAGGTTCCTTTGCTATGAACTTATGGACTTATTTTTTTTTCCTTTCAGCTTATTCTGGTCGTGAATCGAGAACTTAGACGTCTAAATGAAACTAATTTTCTTTTCTTTCCTTCGCTGAGCCTCTCAGTTTTTCATTTGGAGAAACTTTCTTTGTTGCTTTCATTGTCATATCTTTCTCAGTGTCTGCATCCATCAATGGCTAAAACTGGATTGGACATCTGGCTCATCCATGTGTTTGCAAAGAATTGAGATTTATTAAAGACAACCATATGTATACATGACTTTATAAGTCTGCTGGAAAAAAACAAGTATACATGCTTTGTGTATACACTGTTTGAGCTGTCAAACAATTTTCTGACAAAAAAAAACTCTTATTGCCTTATCAAAAACATAATGAGCACAAGAAATGATGATGATTTGTAAGGACTTGGGAAAAAATATAGAAAAGATACACATCTAATATGAAATCTACTTAATCTAGTACTTTAAGAAAGAAAAGCGATACATCAGTGGTAAAGAGAAATAAGCATAAGTTTGAATGTCGTGGTAATAAGTAATTGTGGGATGGAGTTGAGCTCCCTTCCTTTGACAAAGGATTGTCTAGTGTTTCCTATTCTATAGGAGATGATGGCTGAACCACTGAATGTCCTTTTCTTATGACTGAGCCAATTCAAGTAGCTTTTGTCACAACTGTACTTAGATACTGCCGGGTCATTTCACTCAGTTAGCAACCCTCCTAAGCAGGTAACACTATTCAGCCGGACTGTGGTTCAGTTTTATGCATGTGGCCTGTGATGTTTAGTAATTCCTATAAAGCTGAAACAAACCTTAACAAGCTCACGTTATAAATAAATAGTCTTGGTTAGGGGGAGGTGGCTTACAATTGGGAAAAGCATACTGGTTATTACATGCACCATTTTGATACTCTGGGGGACATCTCCTCTTCCATTACTTTCTGGAAATGATTGCTTTTAACTCTTATTGACCAAGAAGTGAATCAGTGCAATTTAATACTTTACAAACGAGAGCTATTCGAGGCCAGTTCACAATTCCAGCATTTAACATGGCAGTACTCTTCATCTTTACTGGCCAGTTTAATGGTCTTTTCCCAGAGCTTAAATTATTCATCAATATTAAAGTTTAAAGCTGCTGGCTATCGTTTACAGAGTCATATGGCTTTGAAATAAAGGTCATTAACATTAAATGATATCAGCTTAACTGTTCAAGGATACGTTGTATTTTTTGTCTTGTAGTTCTTTAAACTGATTGTTTTGTGTGTGTCTGTTTCATGCAATGATTAATATAGTTGTGGTGAATCAAATATACAAATATGTAACATTACATATTCGTGTAGTTTTCAAACTATCTGGTTGAAGGACATAACATATCTGTAAAACACATCAATTAAAGGCAACGTAGAAATGAAAATGGAGGTGAAATAAGTATGTACGTCCTCCAACAAAAAGCTTGCAGTAGGTAGTGAGTTAGCCAAGTCTGCTATAATTTAACAGGGTTTAGCTGTTTCAATTCTCACCACCCTTCTGACACATTAAATTCATAGCTACAACCTCTTATTTCCATAAGACCCAAATTCTACCAGCCTGCAGTAAATTTCTTATTGGAGGGATGTTTCACGGAGCTTTCATGTTTTAGTGCTGATCCATTATCATTTTCTGATTTGTAATGGGTTTGAGGGCCATTCTTTCAACTTGTGCTTTAAGTCTGATGTATATGAATGAGACTATGTATTGAATGTTCACATTTTGAGACCGAAGTGGCTCCATTTACATGACTAAAACCACCATGCATGCTCAAAGACGCAGCAACACCACTTTAATTTATAATGGAGTTGCCACAGAGGCAGCTGAAACAAATGTGACTTCTGAGGAACAATACAACCCACCCAAAATATATTGCTCTTGGTGGTCTGACTTGCCAGGACAGCACTATATTCAGTGTGCATGGCAGTGCAATTTGGCATCACTGCTCAACTGTAGTAGAGCACAATATTTCCAGAGAATGACTGACAAGTACTCACTCTCAGGAGACCTTGTTGGTACACTCAGGAAATTAGAAAATGAAAACAGATTAGAAAAATGCCACAGGACTGTTTCCAGCCATGGTAGATAATATGGCCTCACAGTATGCCACTGCAGTCACATGTCGGCTATATCGACTTCACACACCCTTCTACAGCTGCACAGCAATCTCAAAAACACAAACTGCTTTCGTGCTGCTCTATCTCTGATGGTTTAGCTTGGTCCGTCTAGCCCAAGGCTTAAAATGGCATGTTATATGTCTTCATCTGAAAATGTTCAAATACAAGTCAAGTTATTTGCAGTCGGGGACGCAAGCCTGTCATATCCTAAATATTTGTGGGGAACCTTTAGAGGCTGAAAAGTTTTGGAAACACAATAGTTATCTTTTGGGGCTTTGAAACTGAAAGTTCAGCCTGGAATTGATGCAGTCCACATCAAAATTCAGCTATATATTCTTCAATATAGGCCCAATTTAATAAGCTTTACCTGACCTCAGATCTTGGAGAATGATTTATGCATTTCCATATAAGGAAAAAAGAGAAACCGTTAAAGTATGGCAGCCAAATAAACAATTTTGTCAGTTTTTTTTGATCCACCAACTTTAGAATAAGTGTAACAATAATCCATAAATATGTAAATCAGTGTAATCATGAGCATTTGGCGCATATTTCACTTGTGCAACAGCAGAGCACTAAATCGGGGTAAGGAGATGTTAAAAATGACACCTGTATTCAATCAAAACATCCGTTACAGCATAGTTCTGCAGCTAAACTGTACTCCAAAGTCATCTTCAAAACTATCACATCGTGCTCCAGTCCTAAATACACCACCACGCATGCCTAATTAGGGAAAAATAACATTTATTTTTTTTGTATCTAATTTTCTTTAAATTCATTCAGCTGCTCCTTTCCAGTGATTACCAGTTAATCCTGAAAAACTTGCCTTAGCTGCTGTATATGGCTGCAGTTTCTCTTCCTCTGTCAAAATATTTTCTCCCACATAAAGTCCTCCGTCTCCCCTTTTTCTGCCATAAAAACTGTAAGTCCAACATCGTGCAGCTCCAAAGCCTCTGTTTACCAACAGGTTTAATGCAGCAAGCCCTTAATTGCATTCATTATCTAAAGCTCCAGGTCTGGGCCAAGGTTGCTGAGAGATGGGGGATTTTACTTATCTCTTGTTTATTCAAAAGTATATATAATAATAGCTGCCAGTACTGTAGATAATAAGTAATGAGCATACATCGTGAAAATAATGAAACGGGAAAGAATTTCCTCTTCACTTTTATCCTCCCCATTTTCCATACAAAAAAATAAGGTGGGCTAGGCATTAGCCAAAGACGTAGTGAAAGCCTGGAGGATGGCACAAAATGGAACCATCTCCAATACCTAGGTGAAGTGGAAAATGAGGATATAATTGAAAAGCAATATGTGAACATAAAATTCTAACATAAAACTGGGAATATTTGCACTTAAATGAATAATCTTAGGCCATTTTATAGAAGGATAGAGGATTATGCCATACCCTCTCATGTATTAAAATCATAATGTGCTCATGTTTCACGTCTTTCAACAATATTAGGAACGTATATTTAGATGATGAGGGCCTGCGGGTGATGTTTGGTTGTCTGCTCGGCCGACAGCTCCATGTTCTAAGACTCCCCACTTCAGTACAGGAATTGTGACCGAGATTAAGGCAGAGAAAAAGCTCATGGAAAAAACAATAAATACCGGTTGACTGGCATGCCTGCTTGAACACTCATAGTCTTCCAGATAAATGGTTTTAACGACATCAGACTTTAAAATTAGTTTAGTGGCAGAATCCAGTCAAATCTGCAAAGCTTCAGTTTGAAAAATGAAAACTGCAGAAGTGCATCATTGCCAGTATTTGTGATGAGATAGTCTGATGTCTCACAATAAAGTGAATTCATTTCTATTGTACTTTAACATATTTGGGTCAGACAGAGCGGCTGACATTTCATTTATTTTGTTGAATGAAAACCATGAATGGAACCTGTTAGGTGTGCCACCTTCTCAACAAGAGCAAATCGCATTGCGTAGAGTCTCCTACTTGCGTATTCCATCTTCTCCTTGTGGCTTGCACCACCTATACACTGTACAGGATTTTTTTTTCTGCTCTGAGTTAAGATGCAAAAAAACAAACTCTTTTGTCACTTCCTCATTGGGATTAGGTAATAGAATTGATTGGGGTCATAATATATTTTACAATGCAAACATCACACTCATGGAAACTATTTTTAGAATGTGAATTGTAAAAAAATACATTTGTTGTTACATTTCATGATTGTAAAAATACCCTCTGCTTTATCAGCAAAAAAGCTCTCATGAGAACTGGAGGTTGGGCAGAATGACGTATTTTGGCAGGGAACACTCTTTATTGTACTCGTAATATATGTCGTAACCTAGGGATAGTTCGTTGGGGCTTTTTGAAGTGGGGTTGCACGACGTATTTCTCCTATGTCAGTACCTTACCTGCAGAGGGCAGCAGTGAGAGCATGCTTGGTTTGAAGCAGGAAACAGTTTTCAATGGGGGAGATAAGCTTACAGTTCCTGAGAGCAGGGACAAAGGAAATGTTGGTTTTTCACCATCTTAAACAGTTTGAACCTAAAAATTAGAGTTGTATATCTTTCCACAAAGAATTTACTTATAAGTAAGATACCATATTTATATTTTTACTTTCTTATAGTTGTCATTTCAGGATTAGACTAGTGGATCTGAAGGTCACATTTGATCACTGTTTTGTTGGCACCAGTATAACCCATGCACAGATAATGGTATGGAACACGTGCTGGTCCAATTTTGTCCTTTTGGCCACAGATGGATAGCTTAAGCCTGGCAGGAAGGATTCCTTTGTGATCATGCAAATCCAGCTCTTTTGCAAGGTAAGTAGTTGTTGAGGAGAAAGGCTTCTTGTAAGGACCCAAATGCATTCTCTGCACATAAGTCAAATTACAGTGAATGTTTGAAACTGTAAAATAGTTAACAAATAATAATCTTAAGTAGACAAAATTCATTTCAACTATAATGAGCAGGTGAAAGGCTATATTTTTACTGAACAACACAGAATTAGCTGTTTAGAATCTTGAACATCTTGAATGAGTTGGCAGTATTAATAAAAGCAGTACTACATTAGCCTCTGAATGAATGAGTCCCTACAGCCACCTGGCAGCCAAGATGTGCTGATACTCACGCAGTAAGGTGTAAGCTCCCATCCGATTGAGGTACATCAGCTGACATATGTAGGGGCAGATGGGATAGGTAGGTCTTCCAGGTTTGTTTATCGGAGTTGTCGGCAGCGTGTTGTACCAACTGATTAAGCCAGGTGCCAAATCAGATAACAACCTGATTGATGAAAGCTGCTATAACATCAACCTAAATTTGGAGAACACCAGTAATTGCAATCTGGTTGCTTGACCCTAAACAGTGATTTTATTCACAGCACAGATTTTCATTTAGTAATTAAAAACTTATTCATTATTCTTTAAGCATTTACAAGTTATTCAACTCCCATTTGAAAATACCAGATTCTATTAAATCAAAACAAATACTGTGATGGAGTATTATAAAGTATCACAGGATTGATGAGCTTTGTTCATAATTTCACCAACTGTTTTGGAAACAAATGTTTATATTGTCAGTTCAGAGGAATGGATATCTGGGATACTTCTGTGATCATATGTTCTTCGATACTGTTTATATTTTTCATTAACTTTCACTCTATCCGTTCCTTACCTGGTAGTCATCCTCGACCATGCAGAAGGCTTAATAAAATCCCTAGACTTTGCTTCCAAACTTACTTTTTTTTTTCTCTCTGAGAGACACACACACACATACAGTCAGTCAGCTGCCAAAAAACAGCCCACACATCCAAACTGTTCTTGAAATAGAATTACTGTGGGAAGGTACCCACAAATACTGCATGAGTCCTGTCACATGTCATGCTGTTGTCGCAAAACAACTCAAGGTATAAAGGAGGTTATCACCAAATTAGTTGGACTGATAAAGAGGATAGAATTGGCCTTTCCATCTCCATTAGAACTTCTACTATAGCGCAAAGAAAGCATGATCTATATATGAAACAGCCGTACATTCATAGACCACACAGACTTGATGCAAGGATGCACTGAAATAGAAAAATAGCAGCTAGCAATAAACACTAATAATCTTGTAGGGAGGCTGGTTTTGGCATCCTCATATAAATAGATTCTGAACTTTGGTTTTCAGTTTTGGTCTGATGGAACTGCGTAATAATGAGTCATGTTATTTCAGTAATGGTGTTGCCACATTGCTGAATTTATAACCCTTTTAATATGGCAGAAGATGGCAGGAACGACAGGAAAGGAGGAAGACGATTTTTATCTGAAAAAGGAAGAATGACAGTTCCATTACCTGAGAGTCGAAGATGCTGCATGCAATCCAACAAGTAGACTTTTTTTCCCCCTTTTTTCATCCAATGAGTGCTTATCAATATTGAAGGCAGGCCATTTTGAACCATCAGTAGTGAGGGCTCCCATCGATCACACCATGAAAAGTCAATCATGGTTTTCACTAATCAGAACCCGCAAAGATTTATGAGTCACCTTCGGACTGCGCTCGCATGAAGCACTGTGTGAACCATCGTACTGTATCTAATGAAGTGAATCTCCTGCAGGGTTATGACAGTATTGATGAGTTCTCACTGTAGGAATTGAACAACATAACCCAACGCAAAACACACACTGGAATACTGACCTTAAGTGACAAACTTGTAGTGGTGAAGGGGGAGCAGCAAAATACAGCTTAAAACATTATTTTCAACAATAACACCAGAACATCATCCAAACTATAGCCTGCCATGAGCATTTTTTGTATTAATCATCTCAGTTTGGCTCAATATAGTTTTGCATTTTCAGTAATGTTTAAGAAATAAGTTTTTCAGCAAGTTTATATTTATTTGAAAAAATTACGCTGGTTGTTCATGAGCAACCAATTGCTTTCACAGTTTTTCAGTGATTCAAGCAGGATAAATTTTATTTTTATATTTTTTTATTTAGAAGGTTCAGAATGCTGGAGTTGATTTACAGACACAAACTAAAAAAACTTAAGGATGAAGGAAATTTCAAAATGAACGCACATTAGAATTTATGGGGGAGGTTGTAAATTACTTTAATAGTGTTCTTTCATCTTTATTGGTCGGGCACCAAAAGTCCATTGTGCATGTACAAATTTAGACCTGAAAGAGGCTTACACCACTTCTCTATGATTAGGGACATATAAAGTCAAATTAAGTGAGTATGTGGACACTCTGACTCAAGTGTAAAAACATTTCAGAGAACAGAGGAATTTGTGATGCAGTGATCTAGTAAACAAAGACCATATTAAAGACCAAACAAATGATCAAACCAGCATTTTTATGAACCCGCAAGCCGCAACTACTCCATTAGAACTTTTCATTTGCAAAAGAAATGAAGAAGTGCGCTTGGATCTTAACCGGAATTGGCAGTAACAAACATTGCCCTTGTTACCTCACTCCATAGATATTCACACCATGTATATACTGACTGGGGAAAAATGTCTTCAGTTAATATTCTAAAAATAACTATACTGGTACTACAAAATTATGATATTATTGACAAGTTAACAAAATTTGAATAGCCTAAATTGTGTTCAATCAAACTCACATTTTTAAATGACACCTCAGACTAAAGAATTTCACTGATTTTTCACAATTATCTTGGCAGCTTGAGACTAAATCAGTGTGATTACTTTAAACATAAATTCAAGATGAATTGGTACTGCTTCAGGCCTGCATTGATTAAGCAGTTTGGTAGTAAGTATTCAGGTACTATTATGATTCTCGGCTCCGTGGTGATGAGATCTTCTACAGGTGTGCTCTTGGATGTATTTCCAATACTGGGTCCAGCATAAATCAACCACAAACCAAAGAAACAAACCATTCCAGTGAATGTACTAATCGCTCCAAAGTTTTAACCATCTGACTGCTGTCAGCAGAAATTACACCGGTACTGTATGTCTTACATATGACTGATAGTTTGCTCAAAAGCATGACTTATCATGTGCTGATGGGAGTAACTGATGACAGATTTTTATAAAACCCAAATAATCGTTTGTCATATTTTTCAAAATGGAACACACTTGCATTCTGACTATTTACAAATCGTGTTCATGCAAAGAGCAGGTTTTTTGTTTGTTTTGTTTTGCATGTAATTGGTGATAACTTGTTGATACCGAGTAAATGGTGTGCTGACATTTCCAAAGTTTCGCCCAAGCATTGGTATATTTATTTAAAGAAGACAAAAGAGATATGTCCTCATTCATCCTCATAATAACTTGGTTGAGACCTACATGATTCCAAGAACCTTCCTTAAGATTCCTAAGATGCATACATGCTTTGAATATTAAACTGTGAACATAAGCAGAGGCTTTTTTAACTATTAAAGTCCTGGTGTTTATATTTAAGGGTAATTAATCAGTCATTGATTAATCAAATAAGTAGGTTGTGGGTGGCAAAGCAATTACCTAACAGCATGACTGTTTCTGGAAAAGCCTCTGTGCAGATTTTCCTTGTGCCTCTTCTCCAGGTGCTCCAATTTTCCTCCCACAGTGCGAGGGCATACATGTTACTGCAGATCAATTTGTGCTGGCCAGCTAAGAAAAGTTTCCAAACCCCACAATCCTGACCAGGATGAAACGGGTTTGAAGAATTGATGGATGATTATGTGCCACAAGTGCATATGAAGAGGTTTCTAGCCTGAATAAAAGAAAATAGGAGTAAACTGTGGACATCTATATAAGCATGATATTAAATTAAAAAGTTAGGTTCTTAGGTGATTTAAATTCAAGGCAAGGCATCTTTATTTATATAGCGCATTTCATACCACAGGCAACTCAATGTGCTTTACATAAAGACAAGGCATTTAAAAGAACAGCATCAAGCAGCAATTTAAAGAGAAAAAAAAATAGAATAAAATTAAAAACACAGTTAAAAGCAATCAAAGAAGAGGGGAAAAAGAAAGATATAAACTCAACCATAAGCACACCGAAAGAGAAATGCTTTTAACCTGGATTTAAAAGTGCTTACAGTTGTGGCTGATTTCAGTTGAAGTAAATTAAATTGAAGCTGAAACACACAAATGGGTTCCTGACAATTCACCAGAATGCAGGACATTGTATTTGATGCTCCCAGTTACATTTCATGTACAAAACAATTAAAAGTGCTTTACATAAAATAAAAGCATTGCAGCAGGGAGTGTAAGAAGCATTAGAAATACATAAAATATATATATATATAAAGAGAAGGGAAGACCACTAAGATCGACGTTGAAGAAGAAGAACAGAATTTTATCTACAGCACATTCGAGAAAAGTACTTTAGGGAAATTCAGTCAGGGAAATTATTCAACTGAGTCAGTTGTTCAGTCCAATGCGATGACATTGCTAATAGTTCTCAAATAAAATAAGCCATTAAGAAGTATTATTATTATTTAATTTTTTTTTTTTTAAATTTGCACATATTTACACATTCCAATTATATGCCAAGCAGTAAACAATGAAAATACTAAAACCATGGGATTGATCGTGTGGCTGATTGTTACACTTTATAATTAGCTAAATTGTGTGTGTGTGTGTGTGTGTGTGTGTGTGTGTGTGTGTGTGTGAAAATGTCTGTTTTTATTTTGTTTTTTTTTTACTCTGAATCATCTCAAGAAAGGACTACTTACTGATTTAGCATTTCATCTTAATTGCACCTGACGTAACAGGTGTAGGCACTAAAAATCCACTCTACTGCGAGATTTTGTTTCAAACTATACAGTATATACATATAACTCCCAAAATGATTGAAATCCATACCTTGTTCTTTCTTGTTCTTTGTGTGTGTTTAATTTTAAGATGAAGCAAAACAAGTATGTAAAAAAAAATTTGAGTTTAAAATGACTCATTCACCTTTATATCGTTAGGCAAGAAGAGCTTGTTCTGTTAACCTTGAAAATATAAGCAAACATAATTCAGCTGAATGAAGAATTCAACAAACAAGCCACAGCTTGGTAGAGTGAGTTTGTGCCTCTGTTGTTGAGCAAAAGCCGCAGCAGAACATTTTCCTGGATTTGAAACATGACTGTACAGACGCCAATACAATAGGGTGCCGGGTCTGATTATCATTTAATCAGGAAATAAAATTCAGTTTGTTGCTCAGTAGGGCTGCTCAATGTATGAGAAAAATATCAGAATATCAAAATGCGCAATATCAATATCGCAAAGACAGTCGCAATCTCACAAAGACGTGTAGACTTAAAACAGGACAACCACAGGCGTATTAATGAGGGCTGCATTCCACTTACAGGAAGTTCTGCTTTTGTGCCTGTTCTACAACTAACCAGCATCCACAGGTACAGAAGTGGATTGTAGCCCTTCTTAATAAGAATTAGATTAACTTAATGAAATTTGAGTATTCATTTAAATAATACAAGTGATATTGTCAAAATCTTCTAGTCAATTGACTGCGCAACTTGACCAACTGGTATCCTAGTTTGATTATATGACACATAAATTTCACTATGCCCTGGGAGTTTTATTTTTGAAAATGACCACATGTTCCATGGTGTTCATGTGTCTAATTTCACATTATGTGCCCTACATCAAAAGTGCTGCTTTTCCATATTTAGCAGAACGCTGCTTCTTGGATTCTTTGGGAAAGTTCTGAAGTGTATGCCGTGTCCTTAACCTGTTGCATCTCGGGGGTTTCTAAACAGTAATTTGCATAAGAACCGATATGATTTTGTCTCCTTCATTCTTGGCTCCTGGAACCTACAATGCCCATAACGGAAGTTGATTATAGACAGTTTGATTACATTTTTGGTTCTGTTGGCAGCTAATCTAGCCCCAGGCAATAGAGGGTATGTATTTGACGTAATCAGGCACTCAAATTATGCCTCATGAAGTGGCCAAAAAGACGACTGACTCAGTTGTCATGGATTGTTTGACTGGCTCAAAAACACAAAGTACAATTAAAATTGGGAAGACCTGTTGTGCGATTGACTGTATCGACCGATTCAGGAAGAAGTCTGAGTTTTTCTTTGCACTGAGTTTCCATTTAACAGACTTCCAAAAGGTAAAGAGAAGAGAGCCAAATGGGTTGCTGCCATTAACTGAGACTACTGGATTCTGTCTCAGGCTGGATATGCAGTGTACAATTTGTGTCCATTATGTTAAATTTTAGAGTAAGAATCATTATTGAACAATATTTCAACAAACTCAAACAGGCTTTCTACCTGCTACCATATCTAGGTGACTGAAGTGTTTTTACGGAGGGGAAAAAAGTGCAACAACTCATTTTAGTCTACCTGGTAGATGAGGGTCAGATGTTGGCTTCTTATAAAAGCTTTAAAATGACATTAATGGAGTTCATTCTGAAAAGGAAATTATAATTATGGTTCAAATTTAAAGTTTACTTCAGATTTGTTCAAAAGAAGTTGTTGTTTTGATCTAAACCACACTCCTAACCTGCCTTTATAATCCTGATCCCCAGCTTCACAAGTCTGTTTTGCCAATGCTATAAAACTACCTTTGAGTTTTCAATACAGAAGTTTAAATCGTATAAAGCGTTACTACAAATCTGTCAATATCCAGAAAAAAAATTCAATTGGGGTCTTCGTCACCTTAATTTTGCTGACAAATCCCTCTTTAAAGTGTGACCAGGCATCCAGACTTTTTTTTTTATATGCTTTCAGGCTTTGCTTTATGAATTTGCCTGGCTTACAAATGAGGTACATATCAATATAAGGCAACTGGATTTCTGGCCAGATATTAATGTTTACAATTCACACATTTTTTTTTTTGATGGGTCTCAAGGATCCCTGTGTAGACCGACAGCCTTTAATTTAAGATGACATTCTCTTGTTAAACTCCCGATAGCATGACTTTTGGCAACAGTCATGTTGAATGCTTTGCCACTCAGTGGGACGTGTCTATGCTTGTCCATACCCTCTACAACATAATGTAAAGATCAGACGGCCTCTTGAGTTTGACAAACCTATTTTTTGTAAACTTGTGCTCAGATTTTTTTTGCAGTTGAGTTGAAGCTGGCAAATGTTGTTCTTCTACAGTTTATCAGACTTTGCCGCTCCCAACAAAAGGCTTGATCCATTTTTTTCAACATTATTAGGTGGAAGTCCCAAAGACTAGAAAAATACCTTTTGATGTGCATAATTAGTTGAGTTGCTCTTTGATGACCATATGAAAAATGCTCGTATGATGGCACATTAATAAAATCGGTGCTTGTAGTGAAAACAAGATACATTCAGTTTGACCTTTTGACATGAAGCAAACTTGTAAGTTATTGTTGAATCACATCTGTGCTCAAAATCTTCATGTAGAATTTTCTGTTTAGAATAACGCTGTAACTTATCAGAATCTTAGAAGTAAATACAGTGTTGGCTAATATCCCTCAACGGTCTGAGACTGTTTGTGTGTACAGGCACATAAGCCTATTTGCCAAAGGGCAGACTGAGTAAGATCGGCAGGTGGGCTAAATAAAAGCCATATTATTGGCGACCAAAAAAACAATCAAATTAAAGCAAATGACACCTTTTCAGAAAGCCAGCACGGGGTCTGTCAGCCTGATGGAATCCTCATTTCTATGGACCATTTGGCAGAGAGTTGCACCCCTCTTTACCTCGTTCTGCCTTAATGGCCACACTGACAGTGACATGATATTCCACATAAAAGGATCCAAGAGGAGCAAGACGGGGTGCAAAACTTCCATTAACGTGATCAGAAGTTGCTTTGCTTCAAGGCCTTGACAGGATTGCCCATTATTGCCTTTTCTGTTTTCCAGTTTAAATTGTTTTAATGCTGTTACAGAGATTGTCTTTCACTGCACAGTGCATTTTGCTTTGAGGTGTGCCTGGTGCTTTAATAAAGATAAAAATGACCATGTCATTTAGACTTTAGCTGCTACATTAATAGTCACAGAATTGAATGATTATGATTTTAATCACGATGAACGATCACCCACTATCCATCCATCCATCCATCCATTATCTATACCGCTGAATCCGTCGATCGGGTCGCGGGCGGGCTGGAGCCTATCCCAGCAGTCAATGGGCGAGAGGCGGGGTACACCCTGGACAGGCCGCCAGTCCATCGCAGTGATCACCCACTATTTACGTTCATATTGTAATCATGTTAGAGTGCAGAGAATGGAAGGATGGTTAAGAGGAAGTAGTTTCTTAACTGGTGTTTTATTTCAGTCTGTATTTCATGAGCTTTTTTTCTTTTTACATACATTGGGACATTTAAAGCATGCACATTTTTATGTACATAAGTGCACTCAAAACTCCGTAAACACCTCAGCCTTGTTCCATTGGAACAACTTCAGCAGGCTAATTATAACCGTCAATCATTGCTGTCTCCTCATTTTTTTCCCCTTAAACCCAGACGCCCCTTTGTGCCCTTGCCCACGCTGCCTAGAGACAGATTAGCTACTGTATAGCGAGAGGCAGTGAAGGGAAGAGAGGAGATTCAAGAGATATTGATGGGCACACAGTTTGCATTGATGGAGATGGCTGTCTGCAGTTGCTCCTGTTCGGTGTGCTGATGAAATATTTGCTTGAAGACATTACTATAAGCTGTGGATTCATAAATGTACAGATGCAGATCTAGAAAAAGTGATGGTATTGGGAGAATACTCTGTTTAGCATTTTTAAAATTGGATCATATTATAAAATAGCTCATTTATGGTTTGAAACCCTTTTTATATTGTTTGTTCTTTTCTGCCAAATTAATTTAGCCATTTTTATCTGTTAAAGCCTGGTAAAGACCATAGTAATGTTCAACACTGAAAGACATCAGTTAAATGGAGGCTGTACTAGTAGCTTCTAAGTTTCTGTATTCTACCTGCCAGATGAAATCCTCTCTTACCCCACTGTTTTTGTGGCTTATCATTACATTCTCTACACCTGGGGGGCAGTGTTGTCTTTCCTCGTCTCAGGTTACATCTGCTCTTGCTGTGATACACAAGGATGTGGCTGAATTTCATTACCCTTTTACCATATTGGTTGTTCCTTATTGTTGGGGAGGGTGGAAATTGTACCACCAACCCCTATGTGGAATGTGATTTGAGACAAGCAGGTGCACAAAATACATGAAGATCATGTGTTCAAGATGTTTACCCACGATTTATTCCTGCCACATATGACTTAACCCCTTTAGTAGTTGTATCATGTGTTCCATTTAAAATTTGTATATGTTTTTTTTTTTCTTTTTTTATCCTAGCCAAGAAAAAACGTTTTAATTTTAGCTCCTGATTAAAACTTAAAATTGTGAACAACTAGAGTAAAAAAATAATTTTTAAGAAGATTGGGTGTGTATGTATGTATGTATGTGCATTTTGTGTCATTTTAGCAGTAAATTGCTTCAGTCATAACCTGCCCCAGACAGAACAAGATGAAGGTCCAGGAACTGTCTCTCCATCTTTAATCATTGCAACAACCATTATGACTGCTGGAACAGAACTGATCAGAAAACTCAGCCTGCTATCGGCATCCTGCAGTGGCTCCACTGTGGATACCATTAGATGATAAACACCTTTTACTATCAGAACCCAGGCGTAGTGCAGTACAATGTCCGAGAAAATTTAACTCTGAAATAGCACGAGTAAACTTGTTGGATAGATTCAGTAACTAACTCAAATGTGAACTTAATTCTCTTTTATTTTCGTCATCATACACAGAAGACCAAACTCAGCTTTCACATGCTTAACATGAATGCATCAAGGACATTTCAGCTTTTTCTAGCTGTTAGTTTTTGTATTGTCGCTTGCATACCAATTTAAGGTTGTACTTTTACTGATAGGAAGACCCAAATAATAAAAAATCTACAGAGACAATCTCTGTAATCACCTGAATATTTGGCCAAACTATATTGGGCAGTGGGCTGCGCGGTGATGTGGTGGTTAGCACCGTCGGCTCTGCTCACAGCGCGAGGGTTTCAGGTTCAACTCCCGGGTGGGGCCTTTCTGTGTAGAGTTTGCATGTTCTCCCTGTGTATGCGTGTGTACTCTGGCTTCCTCCCACTGTCCAAAAACATGCATGCAAATTGTCTTTAGGAGTGAGTGTGAGCGTGTGTGTGGTTGTGTGGCCTTGTGATGGACTGGTGACCTGTCCAGGGTGTATCCCGTCTCTCGCCCGATGACCCCCCCCCCCGGCTACATGACCGACAGATTAAGTGGGTGTAGAAAATGGATGGATGGATATATTGGGCAGTTTGCAATTATGATTTTGACTATGACTGTGCATATATTTCATCCCTTCCTGACCGAAGCTGCCTCTTAAGTGTGATTGGTTTTTCAACTTTGCCACCATGGAGACCATTTTACTATTATGCCTGGTCTTGTTCACAGCAGGCTCTAAACCTTGTGCAAATGAATAGAGGTAAATGTCAGTGATGTGTTGCTTACCTGCTGGGCAAACAACTTCCATCAGCAATTCTACATGGCTCCGCTTGTACCTACTGTGAAATTAAGTATGTATTCAGGTTTTATCAGACAAGAAAAGGAACCCCCTTTGTTCATGTGTTTTGAGTGCAGAAAACTATTTAATGGGATGAGGTCTCTCAGTCTTATAAAATCCTTGTGTGAACAAGATGATTCACAGCCACCTTTTGCTTTTATGTGGGCGACTAGAAGAGTAAATACTTTCAGTGCAAACAGCCATGTGATTTTGTAACAATTTAAAGTTTCTAAAGTCATTTAGTCATATCTTACATTTCAAACAGTGACTTTGCAAATATGTGTATGCGTGTCTAAGATGTAAGTTAATACTTACATCATTGGGACATTAGGACAGTATTTTCAAGGCACAGAGATATCTATTTGTGTTCAGAAATTTTGTGACATTTAGTTTTAGTTGTTAGTTTTTCCACTTTTTTTCCAAATAGTAGATCATTTAAAAGGACATTATTATTAGATTATCATTAAGTCCAGTTCATTGAGTTCTAATGAAGTAGTAAACTGACCACGTTGTGCCCTTTTCAGGAACAGACTAGAAGCCTGTGGATAGATCACAACCTCAACAGTGTATGCAAAAGACTAATACAAGACACTTGGCCTCACTGAATTTATTACTCATAAATGGTGCACTGTCAAAACATTTGATGATATAGTGACTAGAAAGACAAAACCATCCCCTAATCAAAAGCCTGGATAAATAAAGAGTCATGGGTTCTGTCCAGATCCAGATCCCTTTTGGTTTGGTAACAGGGAAGCATACAACCCTATTGAGACTGACTTCAAAGGGACCAAGCCAGTAAAGACTGAACTGAAATCTGAGCACCGAGGTTAAGTGATTTAGAGTTTTTAGAGCATTAAAGGCTCCTAAGCAGGATAGTCTCCAACACTGCTGAGGATATGTTGCGGATGAGCGTTTTACTCTTTATGGTAGCTTTGATAACTCTCCTAAGAGCCACATGAGAAATCTACCTCACCCCCAGGTTACTTGCCACTATCAGTATCTGCAATGAATGTAATGACAATCCTAAAAGCATATACAATCAAAGCTGTCAAGCCTCATAATATCTTGGTGTATACTGACATGTTGTTAATCGGCTCGCTCATGTTATTAGTGACATATTTAACATTATACTAATGCAAGAAGGTTCCCGCTTGCTTGAGGGCAGTCTTCTTTCTCTCTGTACAGTCTAAAGTTTGCAGTGTAAATAAAAACCGCCATGTGGCAGTAAAACTAGTTTTGATGAAGTGCTTTAAGAAGTTGCTTTTGCATTACATTGGAGCAGGGCTGTCCACATCCGGTCCTCGAGGGCTGCATCCCTGCATTAGTGATATCCCAGCCATCAGACTATCACCAGTTGGCTGTCAGATCCAACCGATTCAGAGGATGGCATCTTCATTGTATTCCACTCAATCTTCACATACCGCGAATATTACTAAATAACAACGCTGTTTGTAGATTATATCTTAGCAATTGGTCAAATTGTTTTCCTCAAAACTAATTGACAAATTGATCTATCTGGGCTTAAGTTCTACCCTCTGTAATTGGATATTGGACTTCCTCAAAAATGGACCTAAAAAAATATTTCAGACTGTCAGTCATACCTCCTTTTAGTGCTCAACTCTAGTGTCCCTCAGGTCTTGTGCCAGCTGCCTGTTGTCATCTCTAACCACCCATGACTTCATACCCAGACAAGAGGTCTGTTTTAAAGTTAAACAATGACCCCACCATCACTGGTTTCCTGTTGATTCCTGTTCAGAGAAATCAACAGTCAGACAATAAAATTAAGCAAAAAACCTGTTGCAAAACTATAAATCAATGTTCTATACCTGCTTAATCCAAGTCGGGTAGAAAAAGCAACATACCCCTCAGAGTATAATTTAGGTAAGATGGGGCAAGTGTTTGGTTCCTGGAAATCAGTATCACATAGAATCTGTCATGGTCTTCCTTCTCTCCAATGCGGTTTAGAAAACTTGGAATCAGTACTTTTTGAGGATACTTCAGAGGGCTAAATTCCACTGCCAAGTTCTTAATGTTTATTGAAGAGCAATAGGAAACAGACCAAGATGGGAGAGCTCTCCAGAGATGGATTAAAACAATCCAATCATCATCAGTAACCATCTACAGAGTATGAGACATACTGGTGAGTCCAAAGGATAATGCCATGTAGCATGCGACACCAAAGTGTCCTCTAACGTACCATCAGACTGTAGAACTGTTTTTTTCTTCAGGCTGCAAGACTGATTTAATCCTCTACACTCCACTATTAAATGGTCTTTGACTAGATTTATCTGTAAATGTCTAACTTTTTTTTTCTAGTTGGATACAAGGTCTTAAATACAAGCTTATTTTTTTTTCTCTAGAAGATTTTTTGGCTCTGTATTGCTTTTATTTGCAATAAAAACAGTGAATACAAAAGGAAATTTTGAAGGGCATGCAGGGGGATTTAAATGGGAATAAAGGTCCAGCTA
This sequence comes from Odontesthes bonariensis, assembly GCF_027942865.1. Taxonomy (NCBI): domain Eukaryota; kingdom Metazoa; phylum Chordata; class Actinopteri; order Atheriniformes; family Atherinopsidae; genus Odontesthes; species Odontesthes bonariensis. The sequence continues at coordinate 13,197,084 of NC_134524.1, read as the reverse complement.
AATGGGAATCAAACTGAGGACACAGTCGAAACGCAGAGGAGATTATATTCCAGATAGATTCCACGGAAAATTCCAATGGTCTTAGTTGTGAGCTTTGGGACAATTTTATGGGTCTTTTGGCTAATGAACAAGTCGGAGTAAAACACTGATTTTAGCCAGATGAACATAAAGAGTACTGCTTCAGGCTGTCTTTATTATTATTTTTTTTCCATGTGTCTTTCTTTTCTCTCTGTCTTGTCTCAATTTTTTTTCTTTTTTATTATGTGCCCCTCTTGAAGGCTCTAGTGAACACAAACAGCTTTTGCCAAGGGATTTGTAGATGTGTATTGAGACTGAGACTTGGGAGCATTGGGCGTGCCTTTTGTTAATAGAATACGCATGGCTGAGTCTCCCTGGGGCTATTAGTGATGAGAGGAGAATGAAAATGTTAATGTTTGCAGAGCTGTCGTGATTTCACAAAGACCTCTTCAGGTTACTGATGTACGCATCATACAAGAGTCCTGAAGGAATAATGAATTGCTTTAGAGGTAGATTTCTTAACTTTCACTCAACTAGATCAAGTGCTTAGAGTAACTCTTATTCTAAACTTGGCCCTAAACTTTAAAAGTGTAGTTATGAAAAGGAGGAAGCTGTAATAGAATACTGTGTTATATGCATCTATTCCTCTGTTCAGATGTAGGATGGCAACATCTTTTTTTACTCCAGAGATTGTTTCAGTGTCGATGCTCCTTTTCAGCAATGCCATTTCACAGTCAGTTACCCACAACTTGGACCTGAGTGGATTCAGTGGAGCAGTTGAGGAATGAGTGCATTTGGTAAAGGCATTTCCACAGTATTCTCTGAGCAAAAGGAGCATATTTCCAGGTCAGTCTTTCTCAACCAGTTAAATGTGCCCTTTTGTTGTTGCATGGGCACTCAGCTGACTCCAGGTAGAAGTCTGTTTTGTTTCGTGTCAAACTTTATCAAATTGTGGCTCTGGTAGATATGCCACCAGTTTTAGGTTCCTCAATTCTCAAGCTAGCCTTAAATAAGCTAACAAGTCCTCCAACTGAAACGGGCATTAAAGTTGTTTGTTCATAGTCTTCAATACAGCATATAACAGTGTTTTGTAAAAGTACCAGCCCTACAAGTAGCAAACAGGCAGTAGAGCTCATATGAGCACTTCCATGTCAGAGCAGATGTCATGCAAGTCTAATTTCTTTCTGTGCTTTCAACCATGGACCTTTCGTGTGTTCCTATTACAATAAAACAGACTGATAGTTGCTTATTCATGGATGTATAGATGCTACGTTTACATTTGTGGTTGAGTTGGTAGTTTATTTACTACAGTCTTAACAGCAAATTTGTGAAATTATCATGAAATGGAATCCTGTGTCTAACTAAATGTACATGCTAGTTTTTCTTCCAGAATATATTAGTTTTCCTTCCCCCCATAATATTGTTAGAAGGAAGGTGAGGGTTATTGATATGATGTAGCCATTCAGGAACTCATTGAACTGGACTGTTCACCTACATTGTACCACCCGAGAGTGGCCTGGCAGGAGGATCTCTGGACAAGGATCATAAACCGTTCAGTCTTCTTCAATATATGCCAAACACTAACTGCTACAGTTCAAGATGCTACAAAGATAACTGCTTTCAAAGCTGAGACTAACTAGGATGTTTGCTACTATGAATGCATTATGTGATTGATGTAGACAATTGCTTACCTTGTTGGCTGACACTTGGAATTGGCTACGTATTTTAAATTACTGAACTAACATATTTCAAAACCACATAAGTTTTCCAGAAAGCTCTTTCTCCAGACCAACACTCATTGGTGTGAAAGCAGCTGCTGTAGCAATATCATACAACAAGTATACTCTTGTACAGTTTTTGCTATTGTTGGAGACTCAGTCTGTCAAACTGGAACCATTTATCCTTGCTGAAAGACGTAATGAGACACTTACTGTTGGAGAAGATTTGATTTTCACCAAGGGGAAAGGTGAATCTGGTCATTGTGATATTGCAACCCATAAATGATCCAAGTACTGAACTTGTTTTCCCCTATTAACTTGGATATCCGTTTTTTTTTTAAACTTTGTTTTGGTGCCATTTGAATATTGAATTTAACACATCACCATAAAACAGAATTATAATGTGCGCCCCCCCAGAAACAAAAAGGCATGGTTAACGTAGTGAAAACATCAAAATACACTATTTTAGCATCAAAGCATCAACATAACCTTTTTCTGGATTACCTGATGCTGAGTCCCACCCCCATACGCTCAACACACAGAAGGCGCTACACACACAAATCACAAGACCTAGTAAAATACATGACTGTGAAAGTTGTTTAGGGTGGCGTGAAAAAAATAAAGTTTTTATGATCATCAATTCAAATGCAAAGTTGAATATTTCATGACTATTTCACATTCAGTCATGACACCTGGCTACTTGTAGCAGGAGATGCCACTCCTCCATAAGTAAAAAGAAAGGAAAGGAACAACTTGCATTTTAATTAAGAATATTAATGTTTTTCTCTGTTTGGTGATTGACGTTAAGGATAAACTTTCACACATCCTTTGTTTTTATTTGACCTTTGAAAAATGCTTTCCTTCCAGAGCTCATTCACCTTTTACACACTTTCAAAGGAACACTAGTTCATAGAGCTGTGTGAGTGCTCGAGGAAGATATGCAGTAGACCAAACCATTGTAAGGCATTGCAACATTGCAACAAGCAACTTTTTTCTAAAATTGAAATACTTTGTTTTGCATATTTTAATTGGCACAGATAGTAATCATCTATGCATGTTGCTCAATAAAATAAATTTTGGCCAATGTTTCTAAGAATGTTCTGCAGTCTTGCATCCTCCATGTGAATAAGACAGATCTAAATAGAAAATTCAGGGTTTCAGGTGCAATGCCAATTGTTCAATTCACAATATGAATAATTTTTCAATGCAAAAACACAGAAATGACTATTTGGAAATGCATTACCTTGTCACCCACACTACATCCAACTGGAATCTTTCTTTTCCATCTGTTTTCCAGTTAAGCTTACTTGCCAAAGCTTTAATTTATACACAGCAGAAATGAGGTGTGATGTGGTTTCTATAATTCACCATTTCCCCCAGCAAGTGTCAGAGGTAGTTCATATTGGAGCGACAGAAATGGGATAAAGTATTTCAGCAAATATCCATCTTGACAGTCCATAGATCAAAGAGGGAGGAACACTTGAATGCGTGTTCACCAGAGTGAGCGGCATTGTCACAAAGGACGTTTTCCTTGCTCCTTCTTTCCACCTCAATTCATTACTGTGGGACAGGTTTTTGCATTAGCAAGTGTCCTGAAATGTAACGGTGTTATTTATTTATTTTTTATTATTATTCTTTGAGGTTGTATTTTTTTTTTCTTATCAAGTTATAAATAAGAGAGTCCAAATTTCATAGTCTGTTTTACTTGTGTAATTTCACTAAAATACATGCATTACAATACAATAATTATTTTTGAAATATGGTTTAACTGATGCACATTTGAGGAAATTAATGCATGAAATTGTTGTTTTTTGCAGCTCCTCAGACACAGTTTTGGACCATGGTAGGTTTGTAAGGCGTTTTTAAAAAAAAAAAAAAAAAAAAAAAAAAAAGTGTACAGGCAGAGGGATGACACAAATGATTACCTCAAAGTACATCCGATCTACACAACACACAAACCATGTCTGCTTTCAACCCTTCAAACGTACTCACCCAGCACAGACCTGTTTTACTTTGTCAGGTGATAAAATGTGTCCATCATAATGGGAGCATTCGCTTTTGACATAAAGAGCCTATGCTGTATGATGTGTGTTCTTGGTGCTTTTTTTCCCCTGCTGATATGGAGGGGATGTTGAATCTCTCCATAGTTGATGACTGAGACAAAGTGGTATCAGATAGGCTGACCCCTCCAAGTGATCAATACGGGATGGTGTTGTGAGATAACAAATGACTGTCATGGGGCACTTATTCAAGAAAATGAAAACCCATTCTCTGACTCTGAAACAACAGAATTCAATCATTTTTCAGCCTTGGAGAAAAATCCACACAGTTATTTAAACAACACTAGAAGGAATTACAAAGTCCCTCCTAATCTGGGTGCTCATTTCAATGTGGACACATAAGGTTATACCTACATTAACTCTATTGGAGGCAAACTGTGACACTACATGCATAACAAAATGATTTGCTAATATTTCCAGTAGTTACAATTTAAAAAGTAGAAAACAAAGCAAAGTTTGAATCTTATAAAGAACTTCTATATTCTAGTTGGGTAACATGGAAACATGAATCTTTTTGATTATGACTTTACCATTTTGAATGTGTATTTTTTATTTTTTTTTAACTGATGTTTTGGTCTTGTTTTATGTAATGAAAATCTATTTCAGGCCTACAGAGGGCTCCATCGATTTTAGTTGATGAAAATCATCATGTTCCCTCTTCCTTGAGCTTACTCACCAAAGTAAATGTTTTCCTTGTGTAGTTGCACAAACAATAAATCACTGGTGGTGGGCTGATGCTATTTACCCTCTATTTTTCTCACTCATACTCTCATATATATTCATGTACGCACGCACATCAGGCATAGACAGTAATCCTCTTAAACTGTTTTTTTTATGCAACCACTTGTCATCTTGCGTATACATCTTAGGGAAAAATGAAGACTAACAGGAGGAGAAGGATGACTGAGAGATGGCGAACAAAGTTTAATTGAAACCTGTTATTAATACCATGTTTTCAATCATTATGAAAGATACAGTTGCCAAAGCACTTTTGTATGACTCTTTGTTTTACGTCTTTAGTCAGTGTCTGAGAGGTTAAGTTGATAACTGAAGGTCCACACTGAGAAAGCAACATCCCAGCTGTAATGTTAGGTCGGCCAACATGATAAATAATTTGGGGCGGTTGATTGTGTCAACATTACAAAGAGGTAAAAGCCTCAATATCCCAACTTTTTTAAAAATATTTTTCAGCCCTGCAATGGGGATGAAAATGTGCATTAACAAATTAAGTGATGGTGGCCAGAAAAAAAAAACATGATTTCCTGGGCTCCTGCCGTCAGGAAGGAAATAAAAGTCAAACTACACCTTTCCATGTCAGCTTTTTCTGATGTGTGGTTGAATTTGATTTGACATGATCTGTACTTTCCTTTGGAAAAACAGATCATATCCAAAATTATAATTTGATTAATTAAATTATATCGTCCATGATAGAAGATTGTCAGATCGCCTACCCACCATGGTCCCGACTGATATAACTCAGGCAACTGGATGGACTGCCCTGAAATTTATTATTCAGATGGCCAATGCCAATTACTTTTGTGATCCCCTGACTTTAGCCCCAGGACTACCATGAGGTTGTCATTTGTCATTTTGGTTAATGACCATGGCAGAGTTTGTTCAGACCATGTTCAGTATAGTCTGTAATGTGTTCTATTTTTTTATTTTTTTTGTTCTGTTAAAATCATCAGTCCACACTCGTCTTTTTGCAACCGCACCAACAATATCTGTCATTGTTGGCTTGTTTTTTTTAGTGAATATTTTGTGTGTATTACAACCAAAACGTTCCACACGTAGTTTCAATAATATGCTGAAAGCATTATCGAGCAAGAACTTTACTGACAAGGCATTCACAGAACAAGATTGGCTGGTGCTGCTGGAAAAAAAACAGCACATTTGTCCCGTTTTACTGCAATGTCAACATGGTTCTTTTGAAAAAAAAAAAAAATCACCCACTCCTTTATAGATAAGACTGAATAATCTTAAGCAACAGCAGACTGAGTTGTGACTTAACTCAATTTATATGCAAATGTAATATTTCCTGCGTAATGAGCTTATTGTATTATGTTAGCATTGCCTGGTGTTGTTTTGTCATTCAGAATGGAAACTGCAATCAATATTGTTACCTTGTACTCATTTTTCTGAAAGACTGATAAAGATTTGCATCGTGTGCAATGTTGTGGCCTTGAATCTGTGTCAAGAGCTACACAAAGCCAAACAATGGAAGGTATGTGGACATGAAGAGTGGGTATTTATTTGTTAGCATATTTTGCATAACAAGCCACTTCAGTGGATGTGCAAACCCTTGCCAAGTATATATTTTTTTGCTATTCAGTTGCTTAAAGCCAATGACAGCTGTTTAGAATTAGATCTTATTGCAGTGCGTGTGTGTTTTTGCATTTCAAGAATTTGTAGAGTGCATAGGTCTTCCGTCAGAATTCATTATATGTTTGGCAATGAGTATTTCATTAAGGTAGAATGTGCTTTCGCTAATAAGTCCCAGCATTTCATGTTAACAATATATTTACATTGTGCATTGTGGTTAAATGCATCTGTGTGCAGGGTCATTCAAGTATTATTGTATTATCCCTTTATTCAGTCCATGGTTAAGGTTTGATATGTTATGAGCATTAGTCCTGCTGTACAGTACATTAGTGTTGTTCCCTGCCATTTAAATAGACGTTATGGTCTGTTAACCAGCCTAATCTTGGTATGTTGTCTTTTAAGAGAGAAGGTTCACTGAGGTGCTGTAAATGTTTTTAATTCCGCAGCCTGGCAACACAACTTCATGTCAGCTCCGAGGCACAGCAATTAAGCTCATTACTGTGTCTGCATTTTGCTTGCCAGTCCAAAAGCACAGAAAATGCCAGAGCTGTGTCATATAGTAAAGTCATTTTCTCACTCGAAGTTTAAATGGGGATTGATTGTCAGAAAAAAATTATTCTGCTTGTTCACAGCTTAACATATTTGCTGGAAACAGCAATACTATAGTAAAAAAAAAATTTATATATATATATATATTGTACTAATGTCAGGAGGTTTGCATTTATGTGTTGCAAGTAGGACATGGAATGTCTGCCAAGGATTTAAAAAAAAAGATATTTAATTCATGGTTGCTTGGTTTAATTTGTAAGAAAATTCCGCCTTGTCCAAATCATCTAGACTGAAATCAAAACACAACAATGATATTATATTCAGTTTCAGTATACAGTTGTTTACTCACTCAGGTAATATTTAGTGTCAGTTAATATAACTTGCCTTCTTATTTGTGTCGAGTACTTGTTTTTTACATTAACATAAACATAGACCAGAGCAGGATTCTCTTATACACAGATACTGTCCACAAAAATTAAACCAAGTAAAACGTTCTGTACATTTTTAACCATTGCTATCCTGGTCATACAACCAGATCACAGCAGCTCCTTTATCCCCCAAAAACCACTTTGAGCACAACCACTGTGGAAGCTGTGATTCACTCCTTCGTCCAGTCTCAAAGTAAACACAAACATCCACGAAAAAAACTGACATGTTTGGTTACAAAATGTGCAAAGAAGAGCAGCTGAAACTCATTTATTTTTTTCCAATAGCAGTGGCACATTAGGGGTCTGGTTCCATTTCTACCAAAATACCTTAAACAGCTGGTGCTGATTTGAGATGGACCTTTGGTGCTTTATCTTGAGGGTGACATTTAAGGAAACTTAATGTTACAGAGAGAGAAAAATGGAGAGGCTAAAATAGTACTGGAGAGTGATAATGAGTCAACAAGAGAGGTGTATGGTCAGACCTGGTCAACAAACCCTTAGTTGCCTCTTCACCTGACACTGTGTCAAGATAAAGACTGGATGGAGGGGTGGAGGATAGTAGTCTAAGGAAAGTAAGCCCAGGCCAGGCCTTGATAACGGAGACCTGTCGGGGCTCAGGTGAAGAGTGGTAGACATTAGCCAAATCCAGACGGATCACAAGCCTCTGGATGCAATCCAGTTTTGTGGGGCTGCGATAAGGAGGCTGATTATGTGTCACCCATCAATTCGTCCGCCTCCCGCTGCTGTCTCCCAAGCCATAAATCCACTCATGACAAGCTCTGCTCTTCGGCAATCACCCCACTCTACTTCCTCTCTCTTCTCACTTCTGTCTGCGCCATCCTCTCAGCGGTTTGCAGCCGAGGGAATATGAAGAACGGATTATGCAACTCTGGAAGAGACTGGGTCCAAAGTAATAGAGATTTAATTGGTAGATCCTTTCTAGGAGACTCAGTCTTTTTGATAGGCTAGAGGGTGGATGTGCAAAAGAGATTGAAGAAGCCTTAAAAATGCCACAATCCAAAAAGTTACCTAAATCTAACCTAGAATCAAAAAATGAAATTTCTACAAATTTCTTTGCTTGCCTTTTAACTCATCTGATAATTAAGCAGATGATCTGTTACTCCCTAGTACTGATTGAGCAAATATTAACATATCTTGTTATTGTTTTTTTTTTTTTTAAATATATGGATTCCGATCTGCATTTTAGTTACAGCATTCACTACTGGACCCAATTAAACAACTTAACAGATTCCTGTGCAAGCCTAGTATTTTTCTTTCACAGGCACACAAAGTTTTCCTTGAACAGTCACTTGAAAGTAGCATCCCTAAATTATGGCTGGTTAAATGCTTTTAGCACTTATTAATTGCATTAGGAAACCAAATTGGGCAGTCGAGGTTTGATTTATTACTCTGCTAACTAATTTTGTCACTCTGGGAATATACAGATGGGGTTGTGTGTTAGGATGTTCACTGTGAGAAAGATGGAGAGAGACAGCCTGGCCAGACTTGGCCTGACCCTTGGGCACATCTCCATGCTAACCTGCATCTAAAGTAACAAACCCTTCTTGACCCCTTTTTAAGGTGAAGATGAGCACATAATAGCAAAAAATACGAAAAGACTGATGAATACAATATAATCTGGTACTGATGGGTCAGTCACCTATTCCCTCAGTTTAACAAGTACTTCATTGCTACATTTTTATTTCTTTATACCAAAGCTTTATATAGTTGTACAACTTATAAATTAATAAACTAATTGTCATAAAAGGAAAATAAAAAATGTTGTATTCCAAGCAAAAATGTAATGGTTGTATAAAAAAGACATAGTATCCACATTATAATTTAATCAGTAGGCTTTTTTTTCTTTGATAGTTCTAAATACCTAGTTCAACTAAGTTTCATGCAGTAATGGCTTGTTTCAAGTTTTCAATAATAATAATAATTATGATAATGTGTTTCAGAAGTGCCACTGTAGATTTGCCTACATTTCATTCTAAACTGAAAGACTGATGGAGCTTTTGTTTTATTGTAAAATTCACTCACTGGTCACCGTTGTTGTGACACTAACTGGAGAACATCAACTTATATCTAGCAGCTAAATTATGATCTGGTCCTATCGGCAGTAACATTTCTCAGTGAAGTCACAATCCTGTTAGTAGAAGAATTGTGCTCAAGCAAAGTTTACTCACGCAGAGTCTGTTGGTTCAGCGAGGATGGTTCATGACAAAGAATAAATTTTGCTCACCTACTCTCAATACAACAGAAAATGATTAGGCAAACATTTCAAGCATTTAGCCATGTCATGTTCAAACTGAACTGAATGGAATTATCATCTAGATAAAATATTTGATCTCCTTTGAGGCCAAATGTTCACAATGTCATTAGCAGACTCAAAGTAGTGCTTTTTTTTTTTTTTTTTTTTTTTTAACCATATTTTGAGTGAAATCTCCCTTTTGTTCCTAAATCAAAATAGTCTGAAATAAACAACCTCTACTTCAGGCAAGTACTAGTCAGTCTGTGCATAAAAAAAACAGACGTTTTTGTTAACTTCCATTACAAGCTGCAGGGAAAGAAAAGTGAAAATCAATTAAGAATAAAGGCAGCAAGTAAAAGCATTTGCACTTGTTGAAATTAATAGATCAACTGCATCTAAGCACATGATCTGGTTCTGCGTAAGTTAACAATGTGTAGGCAAAATAATATTTTGGTAACCTCACTTTATTGTACTGTATTATTTGTTTTTGTAGTAGTACTGGGAACATGTTTGGAGTCCCTAACAATTATATAAGAACATCATTTTTTTTAATTAATTTTTTTATTAAGAACACTGCCTTAAACACTGTCTTAGCTGTGCACAACATGACCAGACTTATTGTGGTGGGGAAAAAATGGCAAAAGGACAACAATATTATCAAAACTATTGATGTTGAACTAATTCACCCTTTTTAAAGTTCTTTTTTTGTATGTTCACCTTTGGAAGTCAATTATATGTATAAACTTAGTTGGAGTTTGTAATTAGATTGTTTGAAAATTGATAGTTATTTTTTTCGCTTTTGTGATTGTCATGTCTGTTTATATTGGAACACACCCAGAACAGATGCTCACACTTTATCAGTTAAAATGTGAGACATCTGCCATCTGTTTGATAAGAGAAATACTCTGAGGTCTGTAATATATTTTATTATTAGAGTCTTTTCAATACTCTGAATTGGCAGATATACCTTACATTTCTCTTACTATCTGGTCTCTTGATTTTCTCTGGTAAGAGGCTCTCAAACTCTGCTCCACCATCTCTCTTCTCAAAAGCAGCCTTATGTGCAGCCCCTAGTCATTGCTGCCCTGTCTAATAAGTCTTCCCATGTTTAAGCATAGCATGTGCCTAATAGACTGCTCTCAAATTACACATTTGGGGATGCTGGAGTGAGCACAGTGTCACACTGCATTTATCTTCTTCTTGCCCCCTGACCAGCCCATCTATGCTGGGGCCATTATTTAACCTAAGAGAGGTCAAATCCTCCCTGTAAGGCTTGAACAGAACATGAATTAAACTAAATAGTGTATCCATCCATTTAAGCAGCCATTGGCTGGTTTAAAAAAAAAAAAAACCTTGGAAAACTACCATCCTACATTACTTTATGGGTGTCACAGACCAAATGGGATGATGGTGGGTGAGCCTGATGGCATGTGTCTCCGTCACCTGCCAGGGGAGGAGGTTGAAGGGCAAAAGGAGGGTAGGGGAGCTGGGATGCTGCTAGGTCAGCACTTGGCATTCTATGAGGAGAGTAATGAGGCTTGGATAGAGATCTCCCCCTCCTTCCCTCTCTTGTCTGTGCCTCATTTTCATATTTTGGATTATACTTATATTTCTTGTGCTATGTTTGTTTGTTTTTTTCTTAATTTCACTTGCTGTTGGAACGTTTTCCCATTTGCTTGCAAGACAAAAGGCAACTATAATAGAATTTGCACAACTTTTTGGCATTTAACTGGATATGTTACACATGATAGATGAGTTAAACAACAGAACAATCGACGCTTGCAGCATTAAATCTGTATCGGTCCTTTGTTGCTCAACTCTCAGATGAGCATAATTTAAATGTGCTTTGGTAATGAGCTTTAAAAGAGAAGTACATTAAAAAGTACAAGTTTTACTATGCAATAAGTTTCTTTTATGTGGGGGAAAAAGAGCAGTGTTTTATTTATTAATTGTTTTCATTTTGAACCGAGTACATTGTTGGGTTAACCTGCTGGAATGACTGACATGAAGCTATGCCACAGCTTGAGAAACTGAAGAGCTGCAAAACAGGGGATGTCTCATTGTTGCTTTTATCAACATTAGGCAGATTTCATTGTTAAAAATTTAACAGGCTTTTAACATAATCTGTGTAGAACATTCCTTTGCATTTTGGCATCTTAGTAAAAGAATTATGCTGCAGGCTAGCTTTTGGCAGCCAACTGGACAGCTACATTTGGATTTACCCAACAATGAGACCAAAATCCACAGCTGTGTGACCATATTGCATATAAGACGTGGCTTATTTCATATTCCTCCAACCATCTGCGTCATATAAATACATTTCCAGTTTTCTAACATTGAAACCAGCAATACCTTAGTTTGAAAAGACAAATGGGGTTAAATGAAACAGAAAACACTGGGTTTGATATTTAGTGACTAATTAGAATTGTAAGTTGAATTTTTTTCCTAATTTTTTTTTGGCTTTATCTACATCAGGATGGAGCTATTATTATACTTGAAGGCAAGATGTTATCTAGATTTGTAAAATCTGCCATAATTCAGTAGAACTTGAAGCTTTGTCAACACTACCACACTCAGAGGTATACCACTTTAAGGGGGCGGGGGCAATTCCATTGAACCCTGAGTAAGCTCCTGGCTGTGTCCTCTAAAAGCCAAGGTGTTTAGGGATAAGTGACAAACTGCAAAGAACACAACTGCCACATAATGATCAAACCAGATTATGCCCCTCTAATCTGCTCTAATTTAAAGCAGTTCTTTATTAAATACTTTTGATCAATCTTCTCCAACTAAATGTTCTTAAGCCTTTCAAAGCGACTGGCTCAAGTGGAGATTCTTGGTTGTTTTTATCTGATTGATTTTTATGATCGTCGACTGAAAGAATATCCTTCCATGTACGGTATATCTTTGTCAGTGACCTATGAAGGTCCAGCTCGACTTAGCAATGATCTACGCATGATTTGATTCACATAAAGTTAGAGGAAGGTTCGGGTATATAGTAGAAGTGCATATGAATCAATAATGTCACCAGGGAAAATCAATCATGGATAGTGGCTGCAGAGAGTAGAATGTATAGATTGCTTTGCAACAGCACTGCTTTTTAAAAAGCACCGTTGTAGAACCCAACTGTAAGTTGTTGTTTTTTTTTTTTTTGTTGACTCTGGAAGCCAAAATATAAAAAAATAAATGAAATTTTTAAAAAAATTGACAGCTTCCCCAATTGTATTTTTGGTTTTGCATCTGCTCAACAACAAGATCTGGCAACCTTCCATCCTGCAAATGGCCCTATTATTTTTGCTTTGCACCCTCTGGTTACTCTGAATAAGCATAATTTATCTTTGTCAAACAGCCTTGTCTGTGTTGTTCTCTCTTCTACCTCTTTGTATGTTGTTGCTCCTCCACCACTACCACCACCCACACAAACCGACATCTCTGCCCCAACCCCATCTGCTCTTTAAAGGTTCATTTTCTATTGTATTTGACTCTGTCATGTTGATTGCTGTTTTATTTTAAAGCTTCTGTGAATTTTTTTAAATATTGGATATATTCATTAGCATCTAAGGTTGCATACAGTGTACAAATTTCAGGAAAATGTAATCAACCCCATGAATTTGTTTATTAGAATATTTACTTTTCTCCTCAATGTTAATGGCAAGTCAGAAGAACAATGAATGTGAATGTGTTGTTTTGTTTGTTTGTTCTTTTCCCCATAAACCTTCATGTGAAAATCAAAATACTGTTTGCTTGTGTTATGAAGTCATTGTTGGTTCAAAGCTCTGTGTGCTGTCATGTTCAGTGGTTGAGGAGCATTGTTGGTATTTTGTGTGTGTAAAGTCTTTTGAGTCAAGACACATGCTCCCTGTTCCAAATTGAGCGATTATTAAAAATGTGCTGCAGCGGACAGTAGTCAGAACACCAATGTTTTTGAATACATATACTTTTTATGGTGGCCATCTTGAATATTCTTAAGCACCATTACACTGGCTTTATTTATCAGAAAATAGTTTTATCCACAAACTGGCTAAGGCAGCGTAGCCATGTGTGATGGCTAAATAATCACAGAGCTTTTATGTTATTATACTTTTAGTGTATGCAGGTGTACGGTTACATGCTTTCATTTCAGTTTTTACCAGTGCATCGCTCGAGAGAGAATAACTAGATTGAATCTAATGTCTGTTCAGTAAACAGTCTGAGCGGTGTTCCACTTCAAGCTTTGGAATTTTCAGACAGGAAAAGTATTTTCTTTTTCTGTTTGGTCAGTGTATAACCATTATGATGAAAAGCAAAACCACCCAGTGGACCAAACCACCAATCAAACCTATTATGCTCAGATGAGTCACTGGTTCTTCCTCCCACAAAGTTCAGCTGCGGTTAAGATGAGTAAGGTCAGATGACAGTCAGGCCATGCACTCAGAAAAAACCTCAAAGTTAAACATGAAATCAGTCTTTGTTTTCCCTTCTTCATATTTCCCTTTGAACTCTGTCCAAATGTTCACACAAACACACAATGGGAATTTTATAGGACTGCGTCCCACTCGGAGCACCAAAAATGTCCACACAGTTGAAAGCATACGGCTTTGAAATTGTATCTACCATTGTTTAAGATGTAAAGTTATGATGAATGTTCAAATGCTTGCTCATTGTTTTTACCCCCTCATTAATGTATTTTTCAGCTTGCTAATGATGTAAAACTTTAAAGAACCAAGTTTTATTTTTCTAAAATCTTGCACTGTATTAAGTTATTTAACGTGTTCAGAAATACTTGTTTTATTCCTTCAGCAAGTGTATGTATTTATAATGTCAAGACCAGTGAGCACAACAATTCCTTCAGATGCAGAAAAAACACCTTGTTGTCATTCTGTAGATCTTTAGAACTTGACTTTTTTTTCTCAAGGCTATACCATAAAGGTGTAGACTATATATTTTTGTTTTTAAATCAAAATAAGGGCTGCGTTAGAAACACAGCGGTCATGGATAAGGTGAGGCTAAAGTCCATGGAATAAACGCAGTGCTCTTCTCGGGTCTATCTAAATGTACATTGTAGGATTAATGAGATGTCATCAGTACATAGATGACATGCCTGCCCTCATCTTTTTGTGCATCTTTCTTCCAAACCTGCCTTTCCCTGGGTTGCATGCTTCTTCACAAAGCTTACACTCATCCTGTACATACAGGACGAGTGATGGGCAGCACCACGCGCTTTGACCACTATCCCATGACTCCACTCTTTGTGCAGCTGCCAACCATTTACTGAGTGAGTGTAGAGAGGTATCGCACTGCCTTTAAAAAAAAAAAAAAAAAAAAACTGACAACATGTGACCCTTGGTATTCAACAAATCATGAGAACATTCCTCACTTTCTCCATTTTCCCCAACTTTTGACTCAAATAGTATTACTTTAACCTACTGGCCACAGGATAGGGAGTTCCATATGATTGCATTTGCCATAATGAATGGTTCTTGTTTACACTGGCTTTGTTAAATTCATGAAACTGCCGTTCACTGTTTTCATAGTCTTTTTATTGCATTCTCTGGGCTGTGGGCTTACACGAAATCTGCAAACAGCTCCCAAGCATGTCTCTGACATTTTGGTTTTCAAGTGGAGAATTCAGGAATATGATCTTAAAGAGGAACTGTGGTATTTTCAACATTAAGCCTCTTTTCTGAGTCGTCTGCAATGTTTTAGAACCCCCCTCACCGCTTTTTTGATGTTTACTGCTGTCTCCGGTATTTGCCTAATTTTGATTCTTCTCAACCTGCTTCAGAATGGCAAGCATGGTGCATGTCCAAAAAGGTCCGTAAAAGCACAATAAACGTCCGTTTTCAAAATCATCAACTCACCGGAGTGGTTACTGGTGTGCACTGGTAATCCATATCAAATTTCGTTGCGAAAAGTTGCTTCTGTCGTGTTTTATTTGGCAGCTCGTTCATGCTCGCACTATTTTCTTAGCGGTGGCGGAGTAATATCAACGAACATCCAGTACAAAATGTCAAATAAAACACGACAGAAGCAACTTTTCGCCACGAAATTTGATATGGATTACCAGTGCACACCAGTAACCACTCCGGTGAGTTGATTATTTTGAAAACGGACGTTTATTGTGCTTTTACGGACCTTTCTAGACATGCGCATGACTTGCCATTCTGAAGCAGGTTGAGAAGAATCAAAATTAGGCAAATACCGGAGACAGCAGTAAACATCAAAAAAGCGGTGAGGGGGGTTCTAAAACATTGCAGACGACTCAGAAAAGAGGCTTAATGTTGAAAATACCGCAGTTCCCCTTTAAAGGAATTATTACACAACTCAAAAAAGGTAGGAAATGAAAATATAATAAAAAAAATAAATAACTGGCTGTCTGGGGCCATTTGTTTCAATAACCATTAAACAACAAAAATATACAGAATGACGACAAATGGATGCATTACTACAAGAGACCAAAAGAGAACACTGACGGCCGCAAAACTATTGAAAATCATAGAAACTCCACAGAAGGTACAACATACAACTATGTTTTGACATTTTGATAGGTGGAGGCCTTTTGCAAGTCTGTACACTGGTCTGTGTTACTGATAATTCATCCATGGGTAATATAAAGCCATATTTTTTTCAATGGGTACAGTGGTAGGAAGTTTTAAGTAAACTGACAACAACAAAAAATGGAAAGCAGATATAGATATGTATGTATGTATGTGTCTATATATTATTATTTTCTGTTTTAGTTTACAACAATATACAGTGACCATAACCCAATGTATGGTATAGATTAATTTATATATACATTAATAACAATTTCATATATATATATATATATATATATATATATATATATATATATACCCTGATTCATGTGTTCCGCTTAAACTCCACTGAATTCATCTTCATGTTTAGATTAAGTTATTTTAACTTTGCAAGTATGAAGGAACTGTTTACTTATATTTAGAATGTGATAAATACTATGGGGATTATTAGCCTGAAGAGTCTGCTGTGGCTACCACCTACATACAATGGATTTGAGGCCTATCTTTGGATGCCACCCTGGAGAATACATTGTTTCTACTTCCCTGAGAGTTAATGATATGCTTATACTATGCAAATTTTCCTTGCTGCTTTTAATTGCAGTGTTTGCAATAGCCCACCTGATATACCTCCTCCACTTAACTATAAAAAGCTCAGAATATAATCAAATAAACATGTAAATTATTGGTGGAAAACTTCAGAGGATATGGTACTTTAAAAGTATTATTTTTCCTTTCTCACTTTATTTCATGCCTTTGTGATGGCATACACTAAACTTGTTGTGTCCGTTAGTTCTACGACCTCTTTTGGAAACATCAGTGACAAGACTTACCACAGAATGAAACTGGGATATTAAAGGTAACAGAGGAAATGAGTCGCTTCCTACCGGACTAAAACAAAGGTTTCTGAGGTGAAAGATTGTCTTAGATCCTAAACCACACCCCAAAAGTACTTTTTTGTGATTAGGCTGGTCAGTTTGCTATGCTCTAATGGCATGTGTCCCCCGCAAAAAAGAAAAAAAAAAAAATCACTTCACTACAGTTAAGTACATTCACTGAAGGCTACCTATTCAGTGACATCAGTGCCACTATTTCTTTTCAATTTTTTTTACCAGTGGCAGGTTTAACATTCCTGTGTCACATTTGTCATTGAATGCACCATAAATACAACACCGATAACTGCACTCAATAATAAATAAGTGAAACATTGCCCCTATAAGCAGCAGTTCCTAATGCTAGCAGTTAAAAACCTAAAGCACACAAAAATGTGGCAAAAGTGAAGTCCAGGGTTTACGGAGCTGATGTATGACAAGTTCTCAGTGGTGCTACGTCCTCAATGTTGGTACGTTCTGTGGTTGATGTTTTAACAACTTAGGCTTTTTAACATATGATTCCTGACTAGATTGTGCCTAAAAGAGTGATCGAGCTATCGAGTCCAACTGAAACTAAAGGAAGTATCCTGGTGTGTGGTCTGCTCTATATGAATAGTTTAAATTAAAGGGAAGAAAAAGGAGCCGTTGAACTGTCTTCATGTATTGTTTTGACCAAAACATTTCAGACCTCATCAAGATCTCAGGAAAACGTGTAAGCTTCTGAAAAAAGGGCTAAATTTGTCTCTTCGTGTCACAGTAAGGGTTATCAAAGTAATTGACATTGGTTTCATTAAGGACACCTCCACTCCTGATGCCTATTTTACACCAGCCTTATCGTAGTATAACTCCTAAAAGGTTGTGGCAGGATCTTGTAAACACTGCTGTGTTTATACATTTTAAAGTGAAAAACGAGAGCAGTCCAACAGCTGCTGTGAAATACTTGTGTGTGAGGTACCTATGAGCAGGCTGTGTCACACCTGCAGGACACAGCCGTCACAGCATTCTGTAGCAGTTCAAACAAATGTATTGTGTTTTTTACATTTGGTCTCACATGGTTGTGTTCTTTAACACTACACTTTCCCAGTTGCGGAACACACAATGCTGGTCAGATAGTGCTGGGACACCCAGTAAAGATTTCTTGTGCAGTTGTGCGGCTGTTCATTAAAACAACATCAATAGTTAGTACTCATGCTGAGTTTTTTTAAATGTTTACACAAATGGGAAACTATTCCCATTTTTCGCTTTTTATAGACGTCATTGAGTTTTAGCTGTATCCTATAATCAGATCTTCTGTGTTTGTATGTAGTTTAGGTTGATGCAGTGGATGGATAGTAGCATACTTTATGGAGCATCATTTTTACCACAGTAACTACTTAGATTGACTGCTTAGCTTTATTTTTTTCCCTTTTAAGGTATATTTAGTAACAATATATGTAAACATGCACTCAAAATGAATTAAACGATTCCAATGTAAATCTTAAGTCTTCATCAAATTTGAATCAAAACTGATCATTTATTGATTTATTACACTCCATTTGTAACCGTGCGCTACTTTGAGATGACCTACTCTAACGTACTGTGAACTGATGTGTTAATGATGCATGAAATGTGAAGATTAGCAGTATTATTTTTATTTCAGTGCACTGTGTCATCCTCAAATCGGTCAAAGGTGCTTCTATGTCATATTTATGAGACTGAAGCTGTCTATTCAAAGAAGACCTTTCTCTCTTCACATGGGAACAGACCAGCAAATGTCAGTTCCAGTGATTCATATTTCATGTCAGGATTGAAATGTCTCATCAATCCATCATGCTAGATCCAACAAAGTTCCATGGAAAAAATCTTGTCTGCTTTAGGAATCATATCCTTGAGAAATTTAAACTGATCTGTCAGTAAAACTCGTCTTAAACACATTGTCTGTGGAATCAGTGGTCAAAGGAAACAAGAGTCTCGACACTTGACTTCTAAGACGTGTGGATGAAATTGAGAATAATTTTGCAATCATTTTCATTGATAAGGAATCCAAAAAACAAACCTGCCCTCAAGCAATTGCAACAATTAGAATTTAAAAAAGGAAATTATTTTCCGAATACATTTTCCTTGGAATTTAAATGAGGAAGTCGTCTGCGATAATATTTCTTTGGGACCAAAAGGGTTCATATTTGTTATGCTCTCTTGCACATCAGCAGGGTGAACAACATGTTATTCTGTTGCTGTGTTCTGATTAGACTTTTTAATGAACTCTGAATAGAGCCCTGAGCAAAAGCTTTGACAGGGATTTTGAATTTTTAAAGTTCAAAATCCTTGTTACGTCCCACATAGAAAATACATTTTTCATGATTTTTCTGACAAAGTGACATGTAGAGTTTATCATTGTCTGAATTTCAGTAGAAGAGGGGTTATTTGATGGATGATTGTGAGCGTCTCAGAATGCTGTTTTAATTTTGAACAAGAAAAATACACCTTCACACAATTGAACTTTTACCAGTGCATATATTTATAAAAGTGCGAATTCAACCCAATTAATTTAAAGATATGTCGAGCAACGAGATGCAGATGCGACCCTGTAGAAAGTGAAGGATGTCTCTGCTGCTGGTGGCGTATTGGCACCTGCTTAATGGATGTGCAGCAAATGACCCTCATTTTGCAGTGTTTGTCAGCATTAACAGCGTTCCTCTCTGCTAAGAATAATGCAATGGAACTGCTGGGAAGACAGCCTGCAGTGATTTGTTGCATTACAAACACACAGCTTCATGACACTTCCATAATGGACCTGTATGTTTTACTCAACAAATGGCACAATGACAGCCACGATGTAAGAAATGGGCTTCATTTTTTATTCAGGCAGGCAAGTCCAGGGAAGTGCAACAAGCCAAGGCAGGTGCAGATGTACCATCATCAACAAAAAATCCATGTTGATGATGAGTTAATGAAGAGGAATGCAAACCTATTGAAGTGTCTGCACCTGAACGGCGTAAGTCCTCTGAAAAGCTGTCAATACCTGCTCAGTGAGACACGGAGAGGACATCAGCCTGGAAGTTAGAAGTTCACGTGGTCTCAGAGTCCTCAACATTTAAAAGCTATATACAAAGTGAATCACTGTGGCCAAAATAGTATAGTGAGTGCTTTTCAAAGCAAAAAATTAATGAAACAAACTGGAATTGCTGATGACTGTCCTGATGGCGAGTTAGATTTTGGGAAAAAATATTTTTCAGGTTAATATCCTGATTTGTTGAGCTTCATGAAAAATATATATATATATTTAAATCTGAACCTTTTATTTGCTGCATCTTGTTATTCCTGTTTGCCTTTTTAAAATTAAATCCATCCAACATGTTTAGTCAATGAAAGGACAATGTTTGTTCAGCAATGCAAATTTTAAGTGCAAATCAATGAATGATGGAGAGGGAGAAATTGTTTTGACTTGAATGTTTGTTCCTTAGGCTTCTGCAGTTGCTGCACATCACCCTGGTGATGATAAAGCCATTTACTGTTGCATCAAAACCAAAAAATAGGTTACGACAGGGTTGATTGAAGTCACAGAGCAGTGTTTTCCATGCTCTGTGGTACACTTTAGCACAGTGGAATGTCTGTGATTTGTGTTTGAGACTGACTGATTCATAATTACTTTCTATTAGTATACTAAATAATACTAGTACTTGCTTAGTATTGCAATGATAATTTCTTTCAACATCTTTAAATGCAGCTAGATTCTTAATGATTCTTATTTCACATTGGATATATGACATTAAAAATGTCAAACCCTTCCTTGAAGTATCCTTCTTTGTTTTTATATAACATCCATCCATTATCTTCCGCTGGTCCGGGGATCGGGTCGCGGGGGCAGCAGCTTGAGCAAAGAGACCCAGACGTCCCTGTCCCCGGCCACTTCCTCCAGCTCTTCTGGGGGGACCCCGAGGCGTTCCCAGGCTAGCCGAGAAACATAGTCTCTCCAACGTGTCCTGGGTCTTCCCCGGGGCCTCTTCCCAGTGGGACGGGCCCGGAACACCTCACCGGGGAGGCGTCCAGGAGGCATCCTAACCAGATGCCCGAGCCACCTCATCTGACTCCTCTCGATGCGGAGGGGCAGCGGTTCTACTCCGAGCCCCTCCCGGATGACCGAGCTTCTCACCCTATCTCTAAGGGAGAGCCCAGACACCCTGCGGAGGAAACTCATTTCGGCCGCTTGTATTCGCGATCTCGTTCTTTCGGTCACTACCCACAGCTCGTGACCATAGGTGAGGATAGGAATATAGATTGACCGGTAAATCGAGAGCTTTGCCTTCTGGCTCTGCTCCTTCTTCAACACGACGGGCCGGTGCAGAGCCCGCATCACTGATTCTCATCCCAGCCGCTTCACACTCGGCTGTGAACCACTCCAGTGAGAGCTGAAGGTCACGGTCAGAGACCCGATTCTGAGGTCGCCAAACCGGACCCCCTCAGCGCCCTGGCTGCGCCTAGAAATTCTGTCCATAAAAATTATGAACAGAATCGGTGACAAAGGGCAGCCCTGACGGACTCCAACCCCCACAGGAAACATGTCCGACTTACTGCCGGCAATGCGGACCAAACTCTGACCGGTCATACAGAGACCGAACAGCCCATATCAAGGAGTCCGGTACTCCATACTCCCGGAGCACCCCCCACAAGATCCCCCAAGGGACACGGTCGAACGCCTTCTCCAAGTCCACAAAACACATGTTTTGTGGACCCATGCTCCCTCCAGGATCCTGCGGAGGGTATAGAGCTGGTCCACTGTTCCACGGCCAGGACGAAAACCACACTGCACCTCCTGAATCCGAGATTCGACTATCCGGCGGATCCTCCTCTCCAGTACCCCCGAAAAGGGAGGCTGAGGAGTGTGATCCCCCTATAGTTGGAACACACCCCTTTTTACACCCTTTTTAAAGAGGGGGACCACCACCCCGATCTGCCAGTCCAGAGGCATTGCCCCCGATGTCCATGCGATGCTGCAGAGGCGTGTCAACCAAGACAGCCCCACAACATCCAGAGCCTTGAGGAACTCAGGACGGACCTCATCCACCCCCGGGGCCTTGCCACCGAGGAGTTTTTTGACCACCTCTGCAACCTCAGCCCCAGAAATGGGAGGCCCCACGCCTCATTGGAAGGCGTGTCGGTAGGATTGAGGAGGCCCTCGAAGTATTCCCCCCACCGACTCACGACGTCCCCAGTTGAAGTCAGCAGAGCCCCGCCCTCACCATACACGGTGTTGACGGTGCACTGCTTCCCCCCCCCCCCCCCGAGCCGCCGGATGGTGGACCAGAATCTCCTCGAGGCCGTCCGGAAGTCGTTCTCCATTGCCTCCCCGAACTCCTCCCAAGCCTGAGTTTTTGCCTCAGCAACCGCCGAGGCTGCGTTCCGCTTGGCCTGTCGGTACCCATCAGCTGTTTCCAGAGTCCCACTGGCCAAAAAGGCCCGATAGGACTCCTTCTTCAGCTTGACGGCCTCCCTCACCACCTCATCTGACTCCTCTCGATGCGGAGGGGCAGCGGTTCTACTCCGAGCCCCTCCCGGATGACCGAGGGGGTGGGGTCCACCAGCGGGTTCGGGGATTGCCGCCACGACAGGCACCGACCACCTTACGGCCACAGCTCCGGTCGGCCGCCTCAACAATGGAGGCACGGAACATGGCTCATTCGGGCTCAATGTCCCCCACCTCCCCCGGGACATGGTTGAAGCTCTGCTGGAGGTGGGACTTGAAACTCCTCCTTACAGGGGATTCCACCAGCCGTTCCCAACAGACCCTCACAATACGTTTGGGCCTGTCAGGTCTGACCGGCTTCCTCCCCAACCAGCGGAGCCAACTCACAACCAGGTGGTGATCAGTTGACAGCTCCGCCCCTCTCTTCACCCGAGTGTCCAGGACATACGGCCGCAAGTCCGACGATACAACCACAAAGTCGATCATTGAGCTGCGGCCTAGGGTGTCCTGGTGCCAAGTGCACATATGGACACCCTTATGCCTGAACATGGTGTTCGTTATGGACAGTCCGCAACGAGCACAGAAGTCTAACAACAAAGCACCACTCTGATTCAGATCGGGGGGGGCATTCCTCCTAATCACGCCCCTCCAGGTCTCACTGTCATTGCCCACGTGAGCATTGAAGTCCCCCAGCAGGACGAGGGAGTCTCCCGGAGCAGCACTCTCTAGTACCTCCTCCAGGGACTCCAAAAAGGGTGGGTACTCTGAACTGCCGTTCAGTGCATAAGCACAAACAACAGTCAGGACCCGTCCCCCCACCCTAAGGCGGAGGGAGGCTACCCTCTCGTCTACCGGGGTGAACCCCAATGTACAGGTGCACAGCCGGGGGGCAATAAGTATGCCCACACCTGCTCTACGCCTCTCACCGCGGGCAACTCCAGAGTGGAAGAGAGTCCAACCCCTCTCGAGGAGGCTGGTTCCGGAGCCCAAGCCGTGCGTCGAGGTGAGTCCAACTATATCTAGCCGGAACCGCTCAGCCTCGCGCACCAGCTCAGGCTCCTTCCCCAGCAGAGAGGTGACGTTCCACGTCCCAAGAGCCAGCTTCAGTAGCCGAGGATCAGACCGCCAAGGTCCCTGCCTTCGGCTGCCGCCCAGCTCACACTGCACCCGACCCCCATGGCCCCTCCCACGGTTGGTGAGCCTGTCGGAAGGGGGACCCGTGTCGTTTCTTCGGGCTGTGCCCGACCGAGCCCCACGGGCACAGACCCGGCCACCAGGCGTTCGCCGGCTGGCCCCACCCCTGGGCCTGGCTCCAGGGGGAGGCCCCGGTGACCCGCGTACGGGCGAAGGAACACGGTGTCCAATTTTCTTCATCATCATAGGGGTTTTTATGAGCTGTTCTTTGTCTGGTCCCTCATCTAGGATCTGTTTGCCATGGGTGACCCTACCAGGGGCTTAAAGCCCCAGACAACATAGCTCCCAGACTCATTGGGGCATGCAAACCCCCCACCACGTTAAGGTGACAGCTCATGGGGAGGTAAGAAGTATCTTTCTTTGTTTTTATATAACAGCTTACAATATTGCGCACAGTTTTAAGTTTGCTCGGTGGGATTTTATTTTTTCTTTTGTACTTAATTAAAACTGACAAACTTTAAAAAGATGACACCCAGACACACACTACAGTTAGACCAGCAGTCCAAGAACAAACCATTATTAACAAGCTGACAATAACTGCCTGACCCATCTAATTTTATAGTTCTAAAAACCCTATTCATACATCTATAAACCTGCTAATCATCTTGCAGACGGACTTGTAATTTATGGCAGGCTTTTGTGTTTTTCTCACGGTGAGCTTAATCAGTAAAATGGGATGGAAACTTTGTCAACATCGGCAGATCTCCGTCAAGTGAATCCAACTGCAGTCTCGTCAGGACACACAACCCGCCCCACGTGCCACTCCTACAGACGTTTCTCATGACATTATGTCACACATCCTTCTTTGCACATACACCGTTGCTCATGGCAACTGCAGTCTTTGTAGACTTGAAAGTTATTTAATTAAATAATCACAGTAATGATTACCAGCCTGTGAAATGAACAAGAGAATGAGCAGCACAAAGGAAAGGTGCCTTTCACATGTCTCGCTGCTCTTTGGACAATTGAGATGGTCTGGTATGGTCAAATCAAGATATTTTTAAAGCTTTAATGAGTCCTTGTTAAAAATGTTTTTAAATGTTTGGAAAAGAACAAATTGTTTTTCTAACAGCTGAATTTAGTGAACCAAAAACCTAAATTTGAATCAATAACAAACACAAGCAGCCTTAATGCTGATACTGCTTGCAAATTTTTGCATGTTCCTTTCCATATATCAAGCGAATTAGACTCGGTACAAATATATGGTTGTTTTTATTGCTTCACATAACTTTTGGCTGAGGGACTGAGCAAAAATGCTCATGTAAGCAGTGATGTTCTATTAGGCCACATCGGGCTTCTTGCATTGTGTTGCATGTTGAAAGAATTGAACTGGGCAATGGCAACACTATAGATACTTGAAGTGAAGAAGACCACACTTGTTCACAATGTTTGACATTGGATTAAAGAATAGATTTTGTTGAGGGTCAGTGATAGTTGTCGAGTATCAGTCTGATAAATAATGGGGAACTCAAACCCTTTTTGACACTGGTCAAAAACATGTTAATACCTGCTGACCTCTCGCGTTTGAGGTTCGTTGGCATTCATGCAGTCATTGGTGTTTACTGGGTTAGACTCAATCGACACTGATGGAAGCAGAACCCATGGGTACATGTGCTCAGGGCAGTAAAATGGATTAAAAAACAAAAAACAAAACCTCTTCTTTTTCCCAGAAATCCAAGTTAACTATAGTTGACTGTAACGTCAATAAATAAAACAAGTGGCAAGATTGGTTGATTTTACATGTCTGGTAGCTCACTCCTGTTAGGTGGCGCTGACGTCCAAAATAACAAATAACAGTACTTTTAATGTAAAAGGTGTCGTGTGTATTAAAGGTGGGGTCTGAGATCTTGGAAAAACGGTTCCTGCAAGCTATATTTTTGAAAATACACAACCTTGCCTCTCCCTTCAGTCCACCCCTCGAAACCACGCCTTCAAAACACATGAACGAGTCATGAGTCTGTGAACGCGCAGGGGGGAGGGAGGAGGGGGGCTGACGGTTGATTGGCGTGTCAGAATCCAATAGAAGTAACTCATCATTACTTCTATTGGTCAGACATTTCCTCTTGCTACACCCTCTACAATGGACTAAAAGATTTAGTTTTTATTCCAAACATTCTATTTTAGTGGGTGCAATGGGGTCGTGAGGAGGTTTTCAGATAATATGATTAAAAAATGCTCCAGAAAACATCACAGACCCCACCTTTAACTTTGATTACCAACCATGCAAAATGGAGCATACCCCAAACAAGGTTGTATTTAAATGATCACAAACTAAGAGACTCTGAGTATTGTTTCTGTATGAGTTCTTGTTGAAGGCTTGAATGGATGGGGTCAGTTTCTTTTGGGCCTTTTGGGGGGACGTAATCTAGTAAATTTTTGCACAGGGTCAGTTTTGACAGTTAAATATGACCATGCTTTTGGGCTGCCTTCAAGTGGGAGTTTTTCTGCTTATTCTTCATGGAGCTTGTTGCTTGTGTGAATATTACAGTCATTTGCATTATACATGACTTTGCCGTCTTGCTTGAAGGCAGCCAGCTAATCTCACGAGTGGACTTGATGAAGCTTTTTTCACACATGCACTGCATTCTTCAAATGTTTCGAAGACTTTTTGGAAGGAGGCATGTAAGAATGTATATCTTCCCAGTATTCACTCTAGACTTGATAACAGCCAGTCTGGCTTGCACTGTTATCAGTTTGACTTGGTGGAGCCACAGGATTTTACTGTGAGATTGTGTGTGTGTTGATAAGAGTTTCTCCCACGTTCACTTTTTACTGACCTGTGTTTTGCTTTCTATTCACTCCTCGCTATGATGATATGTTCATTTACATGTCATGTTCATGACGCACAAAAATGGACATAAAAGTGCTTTATCTACAATTCCCAACCTTTTGTGAGGAATGAATAGCAAGTTCTATAGCGTGCGCTTTTAATTATGTCCCGTGTCCTATGCTGTCTAGACACGCATTATTCCATACATCCTTCATAGCATTTCTAGGTATGAGAAGGCATCTCCAGAAGAAAATATCTTGCTGTGAAGTGCGTGAGAAACGTCTGCAAAAAATAAAAAAAAGTCTAGCCCAAATTGTCTGCATATTCCCCTGAACTCTTAGTGTGGAAACGGCTTTAGAAATAAAGATTGATTTGTTGTAGTCTTTTTCTGATATATTTTGTAAACTAAATAAGTCCGTTGGCCAGTAATTTGTATTTGACAGCTCATGCAAGCGCTATACTTTGTGGACAGACTTTGTAGGAGTGAACATAAATGCCAGTTGGATGTATAGAACTCAGATGCTTTGTAAGCATCCAGAACATAGTGCTTATGTACCCTCTGTGGAAATGAGATAATGAAAGTACAAAGAGAAAAAGGGGCATGAGGAAAGGGTAAGGCAGGAAAAAAAAGTGAATTAAATGAGGTCGAGGAGCAACATATGAGCTGCAGCTGAGGAATAAAAGAGGGATAAGTGAAGGGAACAAAAGTCAAGTTAACAAGGTGAGAGTAGAGAAAATGAACAGGGGGAAAGACGAGGACCAAAAGCACGCATTATCTGTTCCATAGTATTATCTGCTACCCACTGCCAAAAGTAATTATTTTGCAAGTCACAAGAAAGTTTTAAATCTTTGTATTCAGGCCTCCACGTAAAGACAGCCAAGTCTCAAGTCAAAGTCCTAAACTTTGTGTTTTGAGCCCTTGATTAGTAATGGGCTTTTCAACCTCTGATGGGGACTGTGTCTCTTGTTTATTGTCAATCCCATCAATGTGATGCTTGCAGCATTTGCTTTCAGTGTCTAAAATTGCCACATTTAGTGGCTGCAGACCCCACTGGATACCTTGTGCATTTCTCAAATGCCAGGGGCTTTGACATAATAAAACCGCCTTCTGGCATAGCAAGCACCAAAGAACCAAGGATTTTTTACAGCATAATTCTTCAGCGTTTTCTCAAATTCTAACGGGGAAAATACTGTATATTCACTCAAGTGAAAATGTATTTTGGGCACCATGAATAAATGCCACGGTGTCTAAGCCATTCAGTGTTTCCCATACATTGAGGAAACTATGGCGGCCCGCCATAGTTTCCTTTTGGCCGCCATAGTTTCCGAATCCCAATCGTTTGAAACACAGCGAATTTTTTATTTATTTTTTTTTTTTTTTTGGAAACACAGCGATTTCCTCGAAAACCAACCAATATGACTATACAACAGGTGAATTAGTAATTAAACATGTCCTAAAGTGTGCAATGTCAGAGTTTTGAAGTTTAGTGGCAAAAAAGGTTTATGTGTTATTAGTCGCTGTCGGGGCGATTGACACACGTTATAGATCAGTGGGTGCGCGTGCATAAAGGTAGGCTGTAATCATCGGGATTTCGTTGACAAACATATTTTATATTATGAGAAACCTCTCTGCTGGGGAAGGAGCCTGAGCTGGTGCGCGAGGCTGAGTGGTTCCGGCTAGATATAGTCGGACTCACCTCGACGCATGGCTTGGGCTCCGGAACCAGCCTCCTCGAGAGGGGTTGGACTCTCTTCCACTCTGGAGTTGCCCGCGGTGAGAGGCGTAAAGCAGGTGTGGGCATACTTATCGCCCCCCGGCTGTGCGCCTGTACATTGGGGTTTACCCCGGTAGACGAGAGGGTAGCCTCCCTCCGCCTTAGGGTGGGGGGACGGGTCCTGACTGTTGTTTGTGCTTATGCACCGAACGGCAGTTCAGAGTACCCACCCTTTTTGGAGTCCCTGGAGGAGGCACTAGAGAGTGCTCCTCCGGGAGACTCCCTCGTCCTGCTGGGGGACTTCAATGCTCACGTGGGCAATGACAGTGAGACCTGGAGGGGCGTGATTGGGAGGAACGGCCCCCCCGATCTGAATCAGAGTGGTGTTTTGTTGTTGGACTTCTGTGCTCGTCACGGATTGTCCATAACGAACACCATGTTCAGGCATAAGGGTGTCCATATGTGCACTTGGCACCAGGACACCCTAGGCCGCAGCTCAATGATCGACTTTGTAGTCGTATCATCGGACTTGCGGCCGTATGTCCTGGACACTCGGGTGAAGAGAGGGGCGGAGCTGTCAACTGATCACCACCTGGTGGTGAGTTGGCTCCGCTGGTGGGGGAGGAAGCCGGTCAGACCTGGCAGGCCCAAACGTATTGTGAGGGTCTGCTGGGAACGGCTGGCGGAATCCCCTGTAAGGAGGAGTTTCAAGTCCCACCTCCGGCAGAGCTTCAACCATGTCCCGGGGGAGGTGGGGGACATTGAGCCCGAATGGGCCATGTTCCGTGCCTCCATTGTTGAGGCGGCCGACCGGAGCTGTGGCCGCAAGGTGGTCGGTGCCTGTCGTGGCGGCAATCCCCGAACCCGCTGGTGGACCCCAGTGGTGAGGGAGGCCGTCAAGCTGAAGAAGGAGTCCTATCGGGCCTTTTTGGCCAGTGGGACTCTGGAAACAGCTGATGGGTACCGACAGGCCAAGCGGAACGCAGCCTCGGCGGTTGCTGAGGCAAAAACTCTGGCTTGGGAGGAGGCAATGGAGAACGACTTCCGGACGGCCTCGAGGAGATTCTGGTCCACCATCCGGCGGCTCGGGGGGGGGGGGGGGGGGGGGGGAAGCAGTGCACCGTCAACACCGTGTATGGTGAGGGCGGGGCTCTGCTGACTTCAACTGGGGACGTCGTGAGTCGGTGGGGGGAATACTTCGAGGGCCTCCTCAATCCTACCGACACGCCTTCCGATGAGGCGTGGGGCCTCCCATTTCTGGGGCTGAGGTTGCAGAGGTGGTCAAAAAACTCCTCGGTGGCAAGGCCCCGGGGGTGGATGAGGTCCGTCCTGAGTTCCTCAAGGCTCTGGATGTTGTGGGGCTGTCTTGGTTGACACGCCTCTGCAGCATCGCATGGACATCGGGGGCAATGCCTCTGGACTGGCAGATCGGGGTGGTGGTCCCCCTCTTTAAAAAGGGTGTAAAAAGGGGTGTGTTCCAACTATAGGGGGATCACACTCCTCAGCCTCCCTTTTCGGGGGTACTGGAGAGGAGGATCCGCCGGATAGTCGAATCTCGGATTCAGGAGGTGCAGTGTGGTTTTCGTCCTGGCCGTGGAACAGTGGACCAGCTCTATACCCTCCGCAGGATCCTGGAGGGAGCATGGGTCCACAAAACATGTGTTTTGTGGACTTGGAGAAGGCGTTTGACCGTGTCCCTCGGGGACTCTTGTGGGGGGTGCTCCGGGAGTATGGAGTGCCGGACTCCTTGATATGGGCTGTTCGGTCTCTGTATGACCGGTGTCAGAGTTTGGTCCGCATTGCCGGCAGTAAGTCGGACATGTTTCCTGTGAGGGTTGGACTCCGTCAGGGCTGCCCTTTGTCACCGATTCTGTTCATAATTTTTATGGACAGAATTTCTAGGCGCAGCCAGGGCGTTGAGGGGGTCCGGTTTGGCGACCTCAGAATCGGGTCTCTGCTTTTTGTGGACGATTTGGTTCTGTTGGCGTCGTCAGGCCGTGACCTTCAGCTCTCACTGGAGCGGTTCGCAGCCGAGTGTGAAGCGGCTGGGATGACCATCAGCACCTCCAAATCTGAGACCATGGTCTTCAGCCGGAAAAGGGTGGAATGCTCTCTTCGGGTCGGGAATGAGATCCTTCCCCAAGTGGAGGAGTTCAAGTATCTCGGGGTCTTGTTCACGAGTGAGGGACGAATGGAACAGGAGATTGACAGACGGATTGGTGCGGCATCTGCAGTGATGCGGGCTCTGCACCAGCCCGTCGTGGT
Organism: Odontesthes bonariensis; assembly: GCF_027942865.1. NCBI lineage: Eukaryota > Metazoa > Chordata > Actinopteri > Atheriniformes > Atherinopsidae > Odontesthes > Odontesthes bonariensis. The sequence goes on along the minus strand of NC_134524.1, from coordinate 13,166,964 downwards.
GAAGAAGGAGCTGAGCCAGAAGGCGAAGCTCTCGATTTACCGGTCAATCTATGTTCCTACCCTCACCTATGGTCACGAGCTGTGGGTAGTGACCGAAAGAACGAGATCGCGAATACAAGCGGCCGAAATGAGTTTCCTCCGCAGGGTGTCTGGGCTCTCCCTTAGAGATAGGGTGAGAAGCTCGGTCATCCGGGAGGGGCTCGGAGTAGAACCGCTGCTCCTCCGCATCGAGAGGAGTCAGATGAGGTGGCTCGGGCATCTGGTGAGAATGCCTCCTGGACGCCTCCCCGGTGAGGTGTTCCGGGCCCGTCCCACTGGGAGGAGGCCCCGGGGAAGACCCAGGACACGTTGGAGAGACTATGTCTCTCGGCTGGCCTGGGAACGCCTCGGGGTCCCCCCAGAAGAGCTGGAGGAAGTGGCCGGGGACAGGGACGTCTGGGTCTCTTTGCTCAAGCTGCTGCCCCCGCGACCCGATCCCCGGACCAGCGGAAGATAATGGATGGATGGATGGAAATAATGTGAAATTTGAGCAATGACGAGTACACTAGTATGTTGTCCAGTATGTTGCTTAAAAAATAGTAAGCTCAATAGTTTCTGTTTAAAATAAGGTGTTTCATCCGTCCCGCATGTGTGGTTCAACCATCCCGACTAGGCGGAGCGGGGTGAAGTTGGTTTTATATTCGACATTCGCCTATTTTCCGGCTTTGTAATTGTAATAGCGTCACGAAAACCGCACCAATTAGCCTCAGGATGATATTAACATTTACAGAAAACTAAGACTAACATACCACAGGCTTTATCAACTCACCAAAGTAAGCCTGAAAGATCAGAGTAACCGCGCCGAATATACTTCTAAGTGAATTACGGCAGCCGGAGCGCTTAGGGACCGTCGCAAAAGTGCAACGCCTTTTTTTGTTCTCACTGGATATTCAACCAATGAACACCAAACCACTTCGGATGGGTTTGTGAACTCACCATAAAGCTTTCACAGTCTTTTAGTTTCCAGAAAAATCATTTTAGGTAGAACATTTACTCAGTGTGCATAGTTAATTCCATTTTAGACTTTTATTTTGCAGTATCTCTCTTGTTTTTAAAGATATCAACACCAAACCACTTCTGATGTGTTTGTGAACTCATTGTGTACTTCCCACACCCTTTATTATCAAGGACAACCTTTTAATTATTTTTTAAAAAGGTATAAGTAATCAGTGTATAGGACTCAGTCTTATTTATGGCTTTTATTTTGTAATAGCTCTCTTGTTTTTAAAGATATCAAAACCAAACCACTTCTGATGTGTTCCTGAACTCATTGTGTACTTCCCACACCCTTTGTTATCAAGGAAAACCTTTTCAAGTTTCTCAAAAAGGCATAAGTGCTCATTGTATATGATTCATTCATATTTTTCATGAAGTTTAGTTTTAACCTGTAAATATTTTCTATTAAAATTGTTATCATTGGGTTTTAATGACAAGATGAGGTTTCCTTATAAGCCCACAAGGGTTTCTGACATCTCCAGCACACATTCCTTTTTTTTAATTTGTTGTGTTTTATTGTGTATTTTTTGTTATATTTGAATGAATGTGTGCAAATCAATCAAATCAAATAAAATCTGCAGTCGCACAAATTTACGCCGCGTGAATTTACAACCCCCCCCCCCCCCCCCCCCCCCCCCCCCATAGTTTCCAAAAATTCTGTGGGAAACACTGCCATTACACTTGTCTCTTATTACTAGCACAAACATATTAATTTCAAATTTCAGGGGGCATCAACAATATTTCCAAGCAAATCAGTCCACATAAGAACATTCAGACAGATGCAGTGTCTGATGCTCTTTAGCGGCTTGAATCAGATTTCTTTGTATGAACCTTTATTAGTAAACTATTGTCTTCATTCTTTATAACTTTACTTGTATCATGGTCTTCACGGTGTTCCTCAAAATAATATTCATGAATTTATATTCACTGGCATTGATGCATGACATATTGAGTTGTGCATGTCAGTTTCTTTTCACTCTCCTTGCCATTTTATTCAAAAATATCACTGCACATCACAAGTGTGCAGAGCGCCCCGGTGTTTTAAAATTCAGTTTTTATTTTTACAACCGTTAAAATTTAGGACTTGTAAGTGTACATGATAGTGGTAATTTTGTAATTTGGATCATATATTTCATAAACCCACAATCATTTTTGACACTGGACTTAACGTTTTAGTCTGATATTTGCAATCTTTTCAAGTGGACATATGACAAAAGCTTTTTTTGTGGTTCAGAGCATATATTTGGGTGTCACTTCCAACTTAAAAACTGAGAAAAAACACAATATTTGCAGGATAAAGTTGTGTGGAGATGATCCTGCCTCCTTCTGTATGAACTGTGCTTAAACTACAAATCATGCTGCATTTACTGTACCTAAAAAAAAAAAATGGAAAGTTGAAATTATTTGCCCTTGTCTTTGCTTTAAAATCAAATCACATTAGTTATATCATTCACTTTTCTGAAAAAGGAAATAAGCTCATGCTGCTCTGCCATTACTTTCAGTGTTTTATATCTTATAAGGAAATCTGACTTCGCAAGGCATCACCATCGCATGAACAATCGATACAGCAATGGGCCCCGCCTTCACAAAAAGACAGTAAAAAGTAAAAAAAACAAAAAACAATCAAAGTGAAATATTGCCCATATATGCAGCAGTCCCTAATTTTATCTGCTAAACCTTAAAACAGAAGAGTGGAGCACCAATGAAATCTTAATGTGAAGAGTTTATGGAGCTGATATGTGTAGGTGTTGCGATTAAAGTTCTCACTGATGTTTGAAACAGGCTAGTCATGAATTATGTTCTGGAGTGCGTGTTTTAACAACCTGGGCAACTACAACACGTGAATCGCCCTTGAAAGAGGGATCCGTTGTCTACTAGCTGTCCACGGTCCAACTGCAGATGAGAGAAGTTAAGTATTTGTGAATGAAATTGCCAGTCAAGTGTTTTTATTTTATTTCAGTTTTATGTGTGGTCTGAGGTCTTGGGCTGTTAACCGTGTGGTCTCTAATACCATACCAAGGGTTAATCGGTAATTCAGGTCTGAAGAGAGGCACACCCTCAGGACAAAAAGGTTTGATGAAATAGAGGTGTAAATTGATAGATGAAAAAGGAGCTGCTGTACTTTCTTATTTTGACCAAAGGATGTCACAGGCATTCCATTAAGACCTCAGGAAATTGTCAGATTGTGAAAAAAAAGGGCATAATATGTCTCTATTAACGCTCAGCAGTGAGCACAGTCTGTGAAATGGTATCGGAACCAGGGGCGGTATTGGTCATAAAGACGGCCTGTAAATTTATTTCTTGGTGGCCTTCTCTTTAAACCAAGCATTTGTTGGTGGTTATGGGTCTTTTTTTTTTTGCAAGTGCAGCACATCATAAAATGAGCCATTTAAACACATTTAGCTCTTAAGTAAAGTAAAATAATCATCTTGCTGACAGCCTTGAATAGAGAAAAATAATTTACAGAGCAAACAAATGAAAGCTTAGCAGCTGTACTGACCATCTATCTGTGATTTAGATTTAATAGATCACAAACCTAAAACGTTTGAACCCAGATATCTGCAGGAATCGGCTACACATACAATGATACCGCCTTCATTACTGCATTGAAGGGGGAAGAAACTACAACAAACCCTTTACAGGCCATTTCAACATAATTTGAGGGTGTACAGACACTATGTATATGCCAACATCATGATTATCCTCAGCCTATTTGAACAAGTACTGGCATTACTACATTGGTAAACTACTAGAACACAACACTTCCTGCAAGATAATAAAGCTCGAGCTTTTAATATTCATAGACTGCACAATGTCAGCATGTAAGTGTAGCTGGTATATACAGGCTTTATTATATTAGATAATACTAGTCGCCCTGTCATCTCGTTCAACCTCACCATATTAACGCTCTGCTCTTTGGTGAGTGTGCTGGCTGCTAGGGCTGTTCTGCAAGTTGTTACCTGTTGTCCTCATCTGTACTTTCTGTGTGACCCATGTCATCACTGCCTTCTTGGTAAAAGTAGCAACTAGCGAAAATAACTTTAATGCACCTACATTAAGTACCTTTTCAACACCATCTTTACATGGACCTGAATATGGTATTTTGGTCTGGCTCCATCCATAATTTCTACATAATATATACGTTTGTAGTTTGATGTTGACTCTAACGTTTCTGTGTTGTAACAAAATAAACATTGGAATGAATTATCTAAAAAAGAATATACAAATTCTCTTTTCATCTTTGTGTTCCATTTATTTATACACTGCCATTCCTAAAGATACTGTAATAATATTCAATCTTTATCTTGGCAGAATCTTGTGTCCTTTCATTCTCATGCGAATGATTCACTGACCAAGTATTCATCATTAGGCTCCGATACCTGCTTGGAGTCTTTCCCATCATCTTCTTTTATCTTTAATGGCAATTCATAAGATTAATAGTATCTATTTTTGTATTACACAGCAGGTGACATGGTATGAATGCTTATCACTTTTCCGTCATTTGGTGGTCGTGCTTGACAATGGGGCCGTTGGCTTAGGTCGACACGACTTATCAGGATAATATATGGCTTCTGGGTTTTAAGCCCAGAATTCTTCCCCAAAAGTAATAAGTCTTCATTTTTGATGCCATGATCGGTCCGTCAGCCTGCCGGGTCTCCACTTTCAACTATAACACCGTCCCATTAGGTCTCAAGTGTGCTGAAGACCTAATCAGTGTGTATTTTACCATATCTATTACAATTACATGTAGATATTCTTGAAGTGTTGGATTACTTTCAATTATTCTGTTATAAAACTAAAATCAAATATAATTCTCAGAATTATGGATGATATATTTATCATAGGGTTGGACCTGACTTTAAAATAAATAGTTTTCAAACAGATTTGACTTAAGGCACATCTCATTTGACACACCTGTCTTTCAATAAGAAAGTAATGCTCTCTGTTGTGAAAATGTTTTTTTTTTTTTTTCTTTATAATGAAGCTGACAGCAGGATCAGACTTCACATTTCCTGTGCACTCCCTCTAATGTCATAGAGGTTGTCTAAGTCCATACTGAAAGACCTCATGACAAGCTTTAACCAGGCCAAAGTGCAATTTCACTGTGAGATTAACCTGACATGACTTGCCAGGGAAAGTGGGAAGCTGGTGATAATGCCATCGACAGCACTCTGGGTCGGCGTAGTGCCAGGACGGAGGCTGTCAGGACTGGCATACCCAATGATATGCATCGAGATGCTAGGTGCTTGAGAAACAAGTGATGTGTGACCAATGTCACATCTTCAGAGCTAAAATTTACATTTAGCCTGAACTGTATATTGTAATCCAGTGTTGCAAAGTAACACAGGGTCACATAGAGGAGTCGCACAGTGACATTGTTCAGTGCTTGTAATTGGTGAAAAGGAAGAAATTATTTCTGTGTACCTGTAATACTTTTGCAAGTTTTCTGTGTGTGAAGACAGCAATGCAGGTGGAGCCATAGTTTGCCCTTTAGCTTGTAAAGCTGGGATAAAAACAATAAATAAATAAATAGTTTCTCAACTTCTTACTTTTGTATACAAAAAAGTCTATTGTGTTAAAAGAAATTCTAACTAGTTACATTATTTTCCAAGATTTCCTCCAAACAAACCCAATGCTTGATGGTATAAAACCTGTTTGTCATGTAAGAGCTGACAAATGACACACTGTGCGCAGCTCACCCTGCCAGCTCACATAATGCACTGTAGTTTTAAAATACTTTCACTTGAACACTCATGCAACCTGATGCCACACAAGATGTGGTTACTAGACTGCAGATAATCCAGATGGATGGTACATGGTGTGCCAGATCTCAAGTGAGCAGCATTTCATTTTGCAAACCACTGCACTATATCAGTCACCATTATTATTTACATCATCTGTATGCATTGTGACAATTCAGGTACCTCTCAGATATCTCCTGCTTTAGACGGTTTTCCTTATGTTTTCCTGATGTTGATGACAGAATATTAACTTTGTTTCATGATGAGGTATTATCTATCCCCTCTGTTTCACCCCAGACACAATTGTGTGGGTTCTGATATATTCTTCCTATATTTGCCACTGAGGTGCCACATCAGTTTTTTGAAACCTTACATCATCATTATTATTCCTTTGACGATTATTTTTTCTTACGCGAGATGGCACAAGTGAAATTCCATGCTTGTTTATTAAATCTCTGTCACAAGTACTAGTTGCTTACAGTTTCATAAATATGACTTTCAAGAGAGGGAGAGAGATTCAACGATCCTCAGTTGAATGCCTTTCCTCTTAAAAAGGAACAGTCCAAGTGTCCGTTTGAACAGTTACATACATAGTTTAGTTGAGCTACAGTTACAGGTAGACTGTGTCATTTAAATGGACCTCAGCCCTTGTCCTGGTATACATGCATAGGAGGAGAATCGATGAAGTATGTTGACGCTGTGGATTGTGAGGGAACCTCCAAGTCATTCTGCAGCTTGTAACATTATGAATTTGAGATTGTGCATACAGAAAGTAAAGCTGAAATTCACTGCATAGATGTTATGTTACTTGAAAAGTGACTTTGTCAGATGACCCTGCAGGAACAAAATCTGAATTTTATAAGAACAGAGGAAGCAACTGTGACTGTTGACATCTTGAGTGGGCTTCTCATAGTTTCTGATGTAGTTGGCCATCTGACAAAAGTTGTATTTTCATACACTTAAAATAGACTACAAAAAGATGCAGAAGGAAGGAACTTTGGAGCATGTGTGGTGTGCCTAGGCCCACTTTTACTCCTGACTGTATTCATGCAGAGTGACTTGCACCAACCACATTGTCTGTGTGTGTTAGTCGGGTTTTTGTGAAGATCAATTTCATCTGGTTTCTGTCAAACTAACATGTTTACAGGCATT